>NC_089840.1:47136431-47414654 GCF_035609145.1 Eleutherodactylus coqui
CTCGGGCTCTTCTGCTGCCTGGACTGTTTAGTTATGCTGCCGTCCTGCCTCTTCACCCCGTCTGATCTGCTAGACTGCTCTTATCTTAAGGGGGTTTTCCAGCTTTATGTAAATAAATCTTAAAGTCCGTAGACACCCTTGGAGGGGGCAACTTTTATTTTTTTTGTTTTTTCCCTTAAATGCATGTATTTTGGACTGACAGTCCTCTTCACAGTAGGGCTTAATTTAAACCTTTGCCCTGTATGTCTTCTGCAGCCTTTTCATATCCCTGAACATACACACTGCAGCCCTTTTAGACAGAACGAGAATCTTGGAATTCTCGTATGCCCGAGCGAACCAGCTTGTTCGCACTCCGTAGTATGTTTAGACTGCGCGGTTCTCGTTGAGAATCGTACAGTTTTCATTCACTTGTCGCGCAGTTTTAGCACTGTAAGCAAGCTGGGGCAGATGTTTAATTTTTATTTTTTTGTATGCCGGCTGAAATGGAATGACTAGCGAGAAGCGCTCGATTC
The DNA here is from genome assembly GCF_035609145.1 of Eleutherodactylus coqui. NCBI lineage: Eukaryota > Metazoa > Chordata > Amphibia > Anura > Eleutherodactylidae > Eleutherodactylus > Eleutherodactylus coqui. The sequence goes on from NC_089840.1 coordinate 47,136,944, forward strand.
TCATTTTGTCTTTCAGCCATTGGCTCGTGTTTAACCCCTATTTGCATTGAGAGGAGGCGGAACGGGGGTGGGGCTAAGTTTCGGGAATTAGCTTCGACCCCGTTTCGCCTCTCCTAATTGAAAATAGTGCAGGGGGGTGGAGAGGAGGCAGAGAGGGGGCGGGAGCTCGGAGCACTGCTCCCAGCTCTTCCAGCTTCCTCCCCCTGCAGAGAAAAATGCCATATATCGGCCGGCGTGAATACCCAGCCGATATACGGTCGTGTGAATGCACCCTGTAGGACTTATTCACAGGAGTGTATATCGTCCGCACTTTCACGCCCGGCCAATATACGCTGCTCATCTGATGCATTGGTTTACAATGCATCAGTTTACATGGGAGTATTACCGCGGCGGAAAAGCGCCCGGCCGGCCAAGATAGCACATTTCAGTCGGGTGCTTTTGCGCCAGCCAGGAAAGAAAGTTCAGGAACTATCTTTCTGACCGGAATATGGCGGTGGGATATGGCTCCTATCGGAGCCGATAGTAGTTGCCGGAGAAGGGAGGTGGGAGACAGTTTAGCAGCGTTTCTGATGAACTCCCACCGCCTTCCCTCCGCCCCTTGCTGGCTGTTGGCAATGAAAGTGTGCAGGATGCAAAAAAAAAACACATTGCGAAAATGAATATCAGCCCGAAATACATGCATTTAAGTGAGAAAAAAAATGGCCCTGCCTCTTAATGAATTTGGAACATTTTGGACTGTCCTAAAGTTACAAAATGAAATGTAAGCAGACAGGTTTACACCAAAATTTCTGGCCTTTAGTATTAGGCCTCCTGCACACGAGCGGAAATACCACAGCGGGATTTCCCGCAAAGTTTTCGCTCATACACGCCTGCATAGGATTGCATTACAATCCTATGCAGACAGCCGCTATTTGTCTGCCCAACATCACACGCAGAAAACAAATTGCGGCATGCTCTATTTCTGTGCGGGGCTCACAGAGCCCCACACAGAAATGTCACTCACCTGCTCCGGTCTGCGCATGAAAGATCCGGGGCCGCGGGAGCAGGTGAGTGACCAGCTGCTCTCTGCAGACGCTCCCGCTGCGAGAATTCTTGCAGCCGGATCCGACCCGGCCGTCTGCAGGCAGCCTTACTAAATCTGTTTAAGCATTTAGATGACGCCCCTCCCAGTAAGCCTCAGTCCTTTCAACTTTTGCAAAGTTAAAAAAACTTTTGAAGCAAAGAAACGGAAATCTGCAGCAATCTGTTGTGTAGTTAATGCCAAAAACTGGCACAAATCGATTGATAACTTTATATCTAAGATCTTTGCTTGCCGTCAGGGAACAGGAGCGAACTGTTTAGTAGGTAGAATCCCATCCTGTAGTCCGGCTTACACAGCTGCAGTTTGGTACAACGAATTGCTGCACATCAGGGCGATCCTTCCCCAAGTCCAGGAAGGGTGGTAGTGCTGCTGTGATCAGCTTATAGAGGATTGACTACATCGATGCATTGTAACAAGCAGGACGAGGTCAGTAGTGGTTTTCAGCATCTGAATGTGAATAGTGAATTTTCTCATTCACTGACAGCAAGCAAGATCCTATGGGGAATTGAAACATAAAGTATATTACAAAGTCGTAGAACGTTTCATTACATAATGATTACCGTTTATTTACTTGGAAAACTAACTACAAATTTAAGCTTTTATGATGGCCCCTCAGGTTTCTTTTAAATGGCCAGAACCTCTCAATACAGCATTTATTCCTATCTGCCTGACCTTTATGTGTGGAGTTGAGCTCCTTAACAATTGAGTATTTTAATCCAGTTTCTGATGATTGAGAAACTTTTAAAACTGAGCAGCAAACATTTCAAAACGTGTACAAGCCTGCAAACCAATATTCAAGCGCATTATTTGGGAATTCTGACTTTGTAGGATTCTGAATAGAAAACCTCCGTCTACAAAGAGCATCACCTGTCCTCCATCACATTGACAAGCTATTAAATTTAATGAGAACTGTGCAATACCTTCTTTCTCCTGTGGAGGCACTGCAGGAAAAGTGAACCCTCACTGTCAGGTTTCCCCACAGATTGTCATTGGGGCTTCTTGCAGTAGGACACCCAAAAATGTGAATAGTGCTGGAATCCTTTTACCAAAAATTGTCCTAAGTGGACAACACCTTAAGTGCCATTTTCTTCCCTGAGAAAACACTATTGTGCTGCGGTCCGTTCATTGGAAGGGGTTACAATTGTGATGGGTAAGGGACAGATGTAAACCATGTGACCTAACCCAAATGTTCAGACATGTAACTGCCAGGTCTTGCTGGAACTTGTGTGACATTTGAGGATCCACTGTTTGCCGTAGTCTCAGGAGTTGTACAGCAGCCATTTACACTCTTGGGGATGGTACTAATAATATATAATCATTGTTGATATTGTGAAATTTGAATTATAATAATTGCGCTTACTAAACATAAGGATTGCTACGTGTGTTCCATGATCCTGAATGTAATGATTTGTCTTGTTTACAAATAAAGTTTTATTTTTAAATAAAGTTTGTAAAAGTCAAAGTATAAGTTCACGTCTCAAAATACTCTGTGCTGCTGGTGACCTGCAGTCCTGATCACACAGGGCAGATTCACTCCTGAAGTGGTTCTCCGCTGTGTCTATAGGCTCTTCCAAATGGGACCGTGTTCGTGAACTAACGTTCTTTGTAACGTTCTTTCACCCGGTTATTGCCCCTTGTAAACGGCAGCCAACGAACAAGCAAATGCTCATTCGCCGAGTGAATACGTCTTTTGTGCGATGAAAGAAAATGGGGGGGCAAAGGATCATATGAACCATTTTTAATTCCCCAAAGAGTCTGAATTTCCCCTTGTAAAGGCCAGATAAAGGAGTAACGATCTCCGTGTTCGGCTCTGGTCAAACATCTGTTATCAGCCTGTGTAAAAGGGCCTCAAGGCTAGCACACGGTCCAGCTGACCACATGTGGCCCGACCGTGGCAGCTAGTAACGGCACAACTTATCTGTAGAATTACATGTCCATTGGGTGCTGTAGGTGGCCTTCTTTTGGCTGCGTGTGACCAGCTGAACCATGTAACCTTTAGCCTAATTAGACTTATTAAGACAACCCATATATTTAAAGGGGTTGTGTAGGACGTTTACTATTGATGACCTACCCCCACGATACGTAATCAGCGGGGGTCTTCCGCTTGGGATCCCTACTGATCAGATAATCGTTGGGCCCTCAGTTTGGACACAGCTGGAAGCAGATGCACTGTCAACATTGTAGCGGTGGGTCTAGTACTGTAGGCACTGCTCCCATTAAAATCCAATGTATTATCAACTTGGGCCATTGCACAACAGCTAGCGCTATCTGTTTCCAGCACTGTCCACGATGATAGTGGGCCCAGCGATCAGCTGATTGCTGGGGATCCCAAGTGGTGGAATCCGCTGATCAACTGTAGATGACCTATCCTGAGCATAGCTTATCATTCGTGAAAGTCCCGGACCACCCCTGTAAATTAAACCAGGAAGATGGTCAGCTGTGATCGTACATGTTCAGACATATTGCCCCGCAGAGACTGTCCAAATGAATGGCTGTCGATGGACAAGCTGGGTATGGCAGAACTACGGTGTGATGAGCCCCTCGGACATCCACATTTGGACAGGAGATGTCTTCAAGAGACAAATGCTTTAAAGGGGTTGTCCCAAAATATAAACTTATCCATAGGATCGAAGACCAGTATCTGATCAGCGGATGAGACCCGGCTGCATTCACCTCTTTGGGACTGTTGAAGTGTGTTAATCCCGTAGAGATGACTGGAAAGACAGAATGCATGCTTGGCCACCACTCCATTGATATGTGGGGGGTGTAGGCTTTCCATTCTTGTGATCAGTGAGAGTCCCAGCGGTCCCCCCCCCCCCCCCCCCCCCGATACATATTCCCTATTTTGTGGATAAGCCACTGTGTGCCGCTAATATAGGCAGACCATGCGAGTGGCAGGCTGAGGAGACTGTAGAGAGAAGTCATGGCTGATGGACATCTTGATTGCAGTCTGGGCCCAGATAAAGAAAGACTAAAGCAGACAATGCCGATCAGAGAAGACGCCGCTTGTGATCCCTGGAGGCAACTGCACTGTAATCACTATCACTCTGTAGAGCTGGCATCTGTTCTATGGTGACTGTCATTTAGAGGTATACTAGGGCCGAGCCTCTGTATCTAAGGCCACTATGTTATAGATAGGCTGTTTCCAGGAAGTTTTGGGGACAGATCTAAGGCAATATGGTTGCAGGATCGGACTATACACAGTTTGTAGTTTTGAACCTTGGAGACACATTGGTTCACATAGAAGCTGTTGGCACAAAACAGGAGATTTCTAATCCAAACTAGTTGCAACGTTTTTTTGTTGTTGTTTTGGATACATTGTAGCAATTGGTCACCAAGGTGTACTTCCCTTTAAAGGGTATGTATCATAATCCACAGGATAGGGGATAACTTGCTGATCTGTGGGGGTCTCTCTGCTAAGACTCTCAGTCGATCTGGAGAACGGAACTCTTGTGTCCTGCTCTATTGTCACTGCAGGGGGCGCTTTTCCCCTGCAGTGACATCACTCTGACTGGAGAGCTGGCTGAGTATGCACACCAGCGCTCCATTCATTTCAATAGGCGTGACGGAAATACCTGAGCAGGTGCGCCGCTTTGTCCTCTGCAGACCCATTAAAAATAAATGGCGCACTTGCATGACCAAAGATCCATTCAGTCTCTTCCTCACTGCGGGGGGTAGGACAAAAGACCCCCCCCCCCTCCCTCTCTTGAGATTGGTGTGGGTCTTAGCAGTGAGACCCCCACCGATCAGCAAGTTATCCCCTGTCCTGTGTATAGGGAATAACTTGATATTCTGGAAGAACCCCTTTAAGTTGGTAAAGCGTCTGATCTGTCGATACACAGTGGCATAAGTTATATCTTTCATTGACTCCCATGATGCATCATTATCAACTGCGGTTCTTTAAAATGTCCCATACCAGAAGGCGCTTAGATGACATCTGCCAACGGCCGGTCCAATAACTACCATTCAGGAAGGGTGGCGGCTCAGTATCAGAATTGCTCGCAGCTCAATAAATTGCTAGTTACGTGTAGTGCGCCCTGCTGGATAACAGCCTATTGGTCATACCCCAGGGTCGGGTCGGGGTGCGGAGGGTCCGCTGCATATGTGCATGCAGATATTACCTGTCGGAGAGGCTGCCCATCAGTATGTAGTGCGCAGCACTCATGTGGCAGCTGGGGGGCGGTGGGCTTGTTACTTTAGCACAATGAACCCAGCACAAGATAATAATTATATTCTCCAGGAAAGTCAATGCCGGTCTGGCACGGCGGGAAAGTTGTTGTCAGTAGATTGTTTCCTGCGAGGAGGAATGTATCCGTTATGTAATTAGAAAACTTAATTTCTCTCGGCACAAAGCGGCCGTACAAGGAATTGTCAATAGCGGCTGTAATCTCTGTGGCATTGCTGCTATTGATTTAGAATCCTCCCGTGGTTTGCGGTGACTGGATATCGATCCCTCCGCTCTGTAAAGTATTTATTTTCTTTGTACACATGTTTCCAATCTCTAAAAAACGCCTCAATGGAATCAGAGCGTTGAGAAAATGTTATTTCACACTGGCTGGGTCCCGGCACGCTGACAGATTTTTTTTTCCCGATGTCTTCTTGTTTGTCTGTCAGGTTTTATACTCTAGTCACATTCAAAGCTTCATTCAGAATTTTGCTTCAGTCCTGTCGGATCACTGCTGTCCCCTGCTGTTCATTATCTACATAGAATATATCTGCTGTACTGCATTGTTGGAGAAGGAACTGATGTAGGGATCAAAACATCTCCTCCCAGAATCTGCAGTACCAGGCAGCAGTGTATTATGGTATTGCAGTTTAGCTAGTAGAGACCCCAAGGCCGCCTGCACATGGGCAGATTTGCATTGCGGAATTTGGTGCGGGTGTCCGCCTCCGGATTCCACAGCAAAACTACTCATAGCATACTATGGAAAAGTGATTCTTCTTGCACACGAGTGGAAACTAGAGATGAGCGAGCATACTCGCTAAGGGCAATTGCTCGAGCGAGCATTGCACTTAGCGAGTACCTGCCCGCTCAAGAGACAAGGTTCGGGTGCCGGCGTGGGGGAGTGGTGAGTTGCGGCAGTCAGCAGGGGGGAGAAAGGGAGAGAGAGATCTCCCCTCCGTTCCTCCCCACTCTTCCCCGCAGCTCCCTGCCCGCCGCCGGCAGCTGAACCTTGTCTCTCGAGTGGGCAGGTACTCGCTAAGGGCAATGCTTGCTCGAGCAATTGCCCTTAGCGAGTATGCTCGCTCATCACTAGTGGAAACCAATTGCGGTTTCCACTTGTGGATGAAAAATCACAGCATGCTCTATTTTTGCGCAGATTCCGCGTGAATGGTTCCCATTGAAGTCAATGGAAGTCGTCCAATCCACGTTCCTTCCACAATTCATATTGCGGAAAGGTTGCGTATTCCGCATCATTGCCTAGGAAAAGCAGGAGTTAAAAAAAAAAACCTGTACTGCGCGTGTTTAACAGTGAGCCGTGCGGACCATCCGCAGTGCAGAAAAGGCAATGAAGCTACAGGTATGCGCAGACACCGGTGCGGGCTCCCACATACAGAATCTAACCCACCTGCGTGCATACAGCCTAAGTGTTGGTACAGTGCAATGGATTCCAACTATCAGCAAGCCGAACTGTATATGCAGCTCTGGATGTGAGTAGAGTAGAAGTAAAGCTTTTACTCAACGTGCTGGTATGGCTACAAGGATTATTTCACCTTCGGCCAAAGTTTGCGTGGACTTTGAGATGTGTAACCTCACATCAAATGGGACACGCTTGGGCTGTGTCTACAGGATGCTGAAGAGCCCAGATACTCACTGCACTCTTATAAGATATAGTTGTGATCTGGCGAAATTTGTTAAAGTGGCTGGAAATGCACCAAATGAGATACCTGAGAAGATATTAGTGTGTTTAGTGAAACCTCACCCTTTGGTCTCTGGCATACTAGCTTTTTTGGGTCCGTGTGCTGTCTGTGTTAATTCACGGATACAGCACTGACCCATTATTGCCTATGGAGCTATGCATACTGCCATTTTTTTTTCACGTGGACCAATGGTCTGCGTGAATATATAATTGCATGCCCTATTCTTGTCTGTATTACAGATGTGAATTAGGACATGCAAATGCATGCTAATGTGCGGACAGTCTGTGTATTGGACTGCACACAGACAGGTGACCAACGCGAGTTGCACCCGACTCGGGCATAACTCACACACGCATCAAGTGTGCATTTGGCGTTCGTAGGAGGTTCCCGCTTTAGTCTGCTTTTTTTTTTATCTAGGGAACTTACATTTCCCTTCATCCTCAATAAACAACACACAAATGCTTCTGCCACACAGTACAAAAATCTTACCACATTCCCATATAATACCACCATACAATGCACAAATAATGACACCGTGCAGTACCTACAGAATGCTGCAATATAGTGCACACATAGAGCAATACACTTAAAAAAAAAACACCACCACAGTACAATAGCCACGCAACCCTGTTGTTCAATTCACAATACCGCCATACAGTGCCCGTATAATATAGTACTCAAATTATACCACCATACAGTGCTCACGTAAAGAATACAGTTTACAAAGAATACAATACAGTGGCCACACAATACTGTTGGCTCAGGAAGTGCACAGTTTCTCCTTGAGGAGAGCACCTAGAAGATGTAAGGAGGATTATAAGACCGCGGACACTACAATGGGAAATTTAGTATCTTAATTAGAGATGGTATAATGCCTCTGCAGCGCCACCTATTGGAAGGTAGCTTTCCTCTCAGTCTGTGCCGACTTTTTAACAAGCCTTGTAACAATGACTGGAAATATAAGCCAAAGCCAGAGAGAGTCTTCTCCAGAAGGAAAAGATAGCTGTGCATAGACAGGCTGCTTTAGGGGTTTTGCCCTTCATCAGTGTGCAGTAGGTTTCTGGCTGGCTATGTTGTGGGTTGTGAAGGGCATAGTCTCTTCTTATGGAGAGCACCTACAAGCTGCCTACCAATAGGTGGCGCTGCAGAGGCATTGTACCATCTTTCATTTGCATACTAATGGATAGCATTATAAGTCTCCTCACACCTTCTAGGTGGTCTCCACAAGGAGAAACTATTCCTTTCCCGACCCACATCATAGGTATCTCACGCAGCAACCTGAGGGGCAAAAACCCTGAAACAGTCTGTCTGTACATGGCTATCTTTTCCTTTTGGAGAAGACTCTGGCTTTGACTTAAATTCCCTGTCATGTTATAAGGCCTGTTAGAAGGTCAGGCATTAAAGAGGTTGTCCAGTTACGGGACGACCTCTTTTTAATAGAACCCCTGTGTGAAAATAATAAATGGGTGTCTACTCAACTCTCTGCGGCCGCCATGATTCAGTGCTGCAGCTCGCTGTGGTCCCAGTGATTGTTATGATAGAAGATGTCATGTGACCGCTGCAGCCAATTAGAGGCTGTCTCATCATATTTTTGAACTGCTGGTGGCCTTATGGCCGCCTGCAGACGAGCGGAAATCCCGCCGCGGGATTTCCGCCGCTGAAAGTTTGCATAGGAGTGCATTAAAATACGCACTCCTATGCAGACGCCCGCGGTTTGGCCGCGCGAAATCTCGCGCGGCAAACAAACCGCGGCATGTTCTAATTTTCTGCGGGGCACGCACTCACCCGGCCGCCGGCTCCGGTCTGCGCATGCGCCGGCTGCGCGGCAGCCGGCACATGAAAGAGCAGGGGCCGCCAGGCGCGGGTGAGTACGCGCTCGTCCCTGCAGGCGCTCGGGTCGGATCGCGCGGTGAGAATTCTCGCTGCCGGATCCGACCCGCTCGTCTGCAGGCGGCCTATGACGCTCAGGATGTGAGTGCTGATGCCAGGAGAATGGGTGGTGACATTGCAGCCTCTCATTGGCTGCAGCAATCAGCTGATTTCCTGTGACAGGAATCACCGGGACCGCAGCGGGCTGCAGTGCTGGATCCTGGCAGCCATGGAGAGATAAGTAAATTTTTATCTCTGTTTATTATTTTCACATGGGGGCCTTTTGAAATGAGGTTGTTCTGTAACCGGACAACCCCTCTAACTTATAGGGAGGCTGCTTTCCAATAAGAGGCGCTGCAGAGGCATTGTACCACCTCCAACTTGCGTCCTAAATATACTTGTCTGAAACTGACCTAACAGGTGCTTCAGAGCAGAAAGTGATGGGTGAACGTTATACGACATTCTTCCTGCTTCGTATTGTTATAGGCTGAAAAATGATACCCTGGCCAGCAGGTGGCAGAAGTGTCTGCAGGAGTGTATTTGACCAGGGCGGCTGCTCCGATTGGATAACCCCTTTATTTGTAAAGGGTGTTTGATCAGCAATTTTTCTTGATCAGCGATGCTGCGAGACGGAAATATTGCAACGTGTTCTAATTTCCTGCAAGTCTCGCATGAGAATGGACCGTGCCGTACATCGCATAACACATGAACAGAGTGTCCGTGCGATGTGAGTCGCACCTCAGAATGGCTCTCGCTCGTGTGAATGCATCCTTACAGAAAGAGCCAAGCAGGTGAAGGAAAAGAACATTGCCTTCTTCTGAATGTACAATAGATGGCGCTAAAGCATGAGAATTGTGAGGGCCGTTTTTCATAGGAATACTAAAACCCCACAAAGTGGTGATTACAGCATAAAGCCGGGGTCACATGGTCGGCTGGCGGAGGGTCCGACTGCTGCTAAGAAACGATCACCGCATTGGTTTATCTGGATGGAAGCATAGCACAGATTGATTTGACAGTGTTAATCCAGCACTGATGGGATGTGATAAGTGTCTGATTATTCCATACATTATATATTCTGGATTATTGGAATTTCCGCATTACATTACAGGTTTATCCTGGAAGCCGATAGAAGATTTTCACATGTCTTTAGTAAGAGATGTATTTTCATATGATCACAAACTGTCAGTCATGAGTGGGTTAAAAAAATGCTATTTTTCAGGATTGACCCTTGCCCTTTGTATTGTGGTCGGTTTTCTAATAGTTTTATTTATTTATTGCGGAAATAGAACTGACCCCATTATAGTGAATGGGGTCCAATGGGCAGTGTTGGGTTTCATCCTGAGACGGAGCCGCTTGGTTGCAGGGGTTCCCCTTTTCTGCTCCCTGAACAGAGCAGGAAAGGGGAACCCCAAGTGTAGGTGTGAGACCACCCTTACTTCAAGGGGTTCTCCAGGCAAATGTCATTGATAACGTATCCTCAGGATAGGTCAGCAATTCTTGATCGGTTGGGATCTGCCGCTTGGGACCCCGGCTGAACTGGCCCTCGCTGTACATGATACATCAAACAGCGGTTGAAATGGAAGCAGATTGCTCTGACCCCTGTGTAGTGGTCGATGCTGGTAATTGCAGGTGCAGCGGTCATTGATTTCAATGTGAGCTGCGTTTTCAATAAACAGTGCCAGCCACTACACAGAGGTGAGAGCTGACGGCTCTGTAACCTTTTGTTGTAGCCCTGACAGTGGGTACTTGATCAGCTGATCGCCCCAGATCTCGAGTGGTGGAACCCTAGCCAATCAGTTATTGATGACCTATTTTGGGTCATCAATAGTATTTGCCAAGAAAACCCCTTTTAAGTGGATTTTCCTAACTCTTAGTATTGCTTAACAACCACTCTGTTCTTCCTGGTTGCTGCTGACCAGGACATGTGACTGCTGTAGCCAATCAGGGGCCACAGCAGTGACCTTCTATAGCCAGTGATTGGCTGCAGCAGTCACATGGCCTGATCACCAGGAACGGCAGAGTAGTTATGTAGCAATTTTAGGCTTCATTCACAAAATCGCATGAATGACAGGCAGCCGTGACCAAGTCATGGCTGCAACGCCCGTTCAGATGGTCATGGCTGTGGCACATATACGCCGCAGCCCCAGCCTTCCCGCTCCTTGTCGGCTTATGACTAGGGGAAGGGCGGAAGCTTAACAGAGCTAGTCCCTCCCCCTCTCTGTTCCAGCCTATGGAAGCTGCTGGCAAGGGGGAGGGGGCGGGACGTTAGCACACTAGCTCCTGCCCCGCCCCCTCCCATTGCAGACAGCCGGCAAGGGGCAGAGAAAGGGAGAGAAGTGGGAGGGAGTTCATAAGAGTGTGGAGTCGGTCTAGTTTCCCATGGCCAACCTTGTATTATCATGTAGTGTAAGAATAAGCTCACCATACATTGTACCTGTAATACTGCCATACAGTGGACACATAATACCCCAATATACTACTCGGGTAATACTGCCCTGCAGTGCAGGAATAACGTTTACCATTCAATGTTCATCCAGCACTGCCATACAGCGCACATATAATATTCACCCTTCAGTCATCATATAATAGTGCTGTGCAGTTACCAATAATAACTTTTTTTTGCCTTGCTCTGGATCAACATTGGGGAATAATAGGATAAATAACATGGCTATATGTCTTTTTTTCAGCCCAGGGTACATTTACACGGGTGATTGCGATACCGTGCCGAGAAACTCAGCCTAATATCGTGCTCGCCAGCGTGCGTTTTCACAGCGATGCAACGCATTTTTAATTAAAAAACGCGTCTCATCACTCCTGTGAAATTGTGATCCTAGCCATGTGTTTCACATGTGTGAAAGGATCGCAACTGTTTCCCATTGACTTCAATGGTAAAACATCGCATCCACATGCACATCGCATAGTATGCGAGTGCCATCTGATGTCTTTCAAGGTCTCATTGAAAACAATGGGCGAGGCGTTCGGACGGAACGCCCAAAAATGGAACATAATGCGATTTCTTTATTTATTGTTCTCCACACAGCAATGCCGCCACTATTTCATCACTGAGATCTACAAACTTTTTCTGATGTCATCCAGAGGTGCAGATATCTTGAAAATGGTCACCCTTAAACTATGCGCAATGTTAACTGCCTGAGTGTCCATCTTCACTGCAGTATTGGCGTTTGTTTCATGATGAAAGTGGAAAAAAAGGAAAGTTACATTTTAGCGATTAGTTATACTAATTAATTGTAGAGATACCACAAAAAAAACCAAAAAAAAACACAAAAAAGAACCGCCTGGAGTCGCTGACAACAAGACAGAGATGTGGAGTGTGGTCTATGAGTCGTGTGTACTAGTAAGTGAGCTCAAGGTTGTATATACGTTGTCTTAGATCTTCCACTTCCTGTGCAGCTCGGAGGCAGAGCCGTGTGGGTGGAAAAGCCAAAAGCTCTGCTCAGAGCAGGTGAGAAGAACTTGTACAACAAAGAGCATCTGCGTCCCATCCGGACTCGCCATGAAGTCCAACTGGATCGCCGTGTCTGCCTTCCTTCACACGCACCTCTCCATAGCAGGTAACATCCAAAGTCTAAACCGCCACTTGTGCTCCAAAAATATCCTTACAACTTTTTGAAAAAAGTTCTAAAGTGTTTTTATGTATTTATCATTTTGCATATATTTTATGTCTGTTCACTTTAGATTTGTTTTTTTATGTTTTTTACTTTTGTGGACTCGCTGTTGCGCTCGGTTCCGGTCTCGGCTGGCACGCCTTATCTGAGAATGTGCAAGTTGTGTACTCCATGGAGTGAACAGGCAGCACTATCTGGTCATGGGCCGTCGGCTCTGACGATTTGGAGGCAAATTCTTAAATTTTGAAAATAATTCTTTTTATTTCCCTTTTAGTTTTTTTTTTTTTTAAATATAAGTATTTCTCGGCCCGATGAGCGTGATGTTGTGAGCGCGGAGCCCGGCCTATTGTTGGTTTCCTTATCTCTTACTGGCTCGATTCTGCTTATTTAATCATTTTATATTCACTTATTACATTGCATTGTAACATTATGCCAGCTGTGCTAGGAGGCAAAGTCCCTATGGAGAGTATGGGTACTGTAATATATATTTATATATATGTATATGTGCTGTAGTTTGCTTATCGGTACTGAGGTCTCCTGTTTCAGAGAAGTGCAGTTTGCCATTTTGTGCTATTGTCTAGTGAGTAGTGCTGATTACTTTTACTGTAGTTTACCTATGAGTTTTGTAGTTTATCTGTAGGGAAATGTAAGGTTCTGCACATGGGCAGAGGATATACATGTCACCATTACACGCTAAATGGGAAACCACTGGGTAACACTGAGATGGAAAAGCACTTGGGGATTTTAATTAACTGTAAGCCTAACTGGAGCAACCAGTGTCAGGCAGCTGCTGCCAAGGCAAATAGGATCATGGGCTGCATCAAAAGAGGTCTGGTGGCACATGATGAGAACATTGTTCTTCCTCTTTACAAGTCACTGGTCAGACCGCACATGGAATATTGTGTACAGTTTTGGGCAACAGGACTCGAGAAGGACATATCAGCGCTTGAGCGGGTACAAAGGTGGGCAACTAAAGTACAAATGGAATGGGTGGACTACAATACCCAGAGAGGTGATCAAAATTGGGGTTATTTAGTTTAGAAAAATGACCTAATAACTATGTATTAATATATCAGGGCCAGGGACAATACAGATATCTCTCCCATCATCTATATATACCCAGGACTGTAACTATAACTAGGGGGTGACCTCTACATCTAGAGGAAAGAATGTTTATACACCAACATAGAAGGGGGTTCTTTACTGTAAGAGCAGTGAGACTATGGAACTCTCTGCCTGAGGACGTGGTGATGGCAAAATTGATAAGAGTCTAAGAGGGGCCGGGACGCCTTTCTGGAGTGTAACAATATTGCATGTTATACTTACTGATTACTTCAGAAGGGTCGGTGATCCAGGGATTATTCTGATTGATATTGTAGTTTACTATGGGGCACTGCTGTTTGGAGGTCTGCAGTTTACTTGATGAGGTACAGTACTGTACTACATTCATGAGTATTATAGATTACCTATGGGGTGCTGGAATGTTCATATGTACTCTATAGTTAATGTATAGGCGATATAGGGTATCGTACTATAGTCTATGGGTCACTGCAGTTTACATATGGGGTATGGTAGCTTACCTATGAGTTTGGATAGTTTATCTATAGGATAGTGTCGTTTTTCTATAAGTATTGCAGGATACATATCATTTTCCTTATAGGGCACTGTGTTATTTATCAATGGATATAGTAGTTTAATATTACTATTAATATTGTATACTGTAGTTTATATATGAGTTTTATAGTTTATCTATGGAGCAATGTGATTTCCCTATTAACACAATTGTGTACATTTGGTTTACTGTAGCTTATCTATAGGTATTATCTATGGGGTACCTGCTGATATTGCAGTCTATCTATGGGGTATCTATTGATATTACCATGTACTATGGGGCTATTGTCAAATTCTGTACTTTACACTGAAGTTAACCAATGAGTACCGGACTCCTCTATCCATGGGGCACTATGGTTTCTCTATAAGCACTATCATTTAGCTATATGGTATTAATCGTAGATCGCTATGCGTTGATGAAATTTTCCTAGTCTTGAAATGTACATATAGGGTGCCATAACTTACCTATGCGCATTGTCCTTTATATGAGGGGCTCACTGGTTCGCCTATAAGTACCATAGTTTACCTAGAATTTACATATGAGGAACTTAATCGAAATTGTAGTTGACCTAAGGGATGTCTATGCATATTTGTCACTTATTGAGCTGTTTATTTAGTGAGGTTGTTGTATCTGACCCACCAGAGGGATATCAGGAGGATTTCCTATTTTCTAGTAATTATTCTATATTTTTCTACATTTCCTCTATTAGGCTCTTCTCAGTTTTCGCTGCATGTTTCTTTTACAGAAAACATTGAAAAATGATTCACGCTAACATCCCCATTGACTTCCTTGGGGCTGTATTTTTTCCTTTCCTTCCCGTTTTTCTTGGACCTGATGATGGATTCCATTAAAGTTAATTGGTTAGGATCTATTGGGCCAGCTTCACGGGGGAGTAAGGGCAATTATGCCGCTCAAACACACGGCGTATTTGCGTGTCTGAACTGCACTTACACCCCCATATCTCGCCCGTGGCTGTGAGTATTTGTGTGGACGAACACACCACATGTTTAGGTACACAAAAAAATACGAACAAAATCACACGGTTTTTGTGCGTATACGCAGGTTTGTTGCATATGTTGCGCACCTTTACACAAACCCATTGATTTCAATGGACTCTTGCGCTGCACAAATGCGCACCAAATAAAGTACGTCGCGTATTTTTTCACGCATACGAAATATGCAGCGCAAATATGTCCGTGTGAATAAGCCCTAAGGCGTCTCTTTCAATCTTTTGATGAACGGATCTATCAGAACAAAGGTGCCCAGAGAAGAGAGGGGCCCCACAGTAAAGATCGTAAATGGGCTCCCGTGATGCCGCCTGCGGCAAAAGGATCTGTTCATTTTTCTGTACTACCCGATCCCTGTCAACACGGACATGTGATCACCATAGCCAATCACTGGGTGCAGCGGTGACCGGCTACAGCCAGTGATTGGGTCACCTGTCTGTGGTGACAGGGACCAGAAAGTAGAGAGAATGGCGGGGGACCTGGGAAGTGTAGGAACAAAAATGATGGACAATCAGTAAGGTGAATATTGCAAGTGGCCGGACAACCCCAACCGTAATAGAATCCGGAAAGTCATATATTTTATACGGTTTGCAAAATATTAATATGTATAGCAATATTTGATATTTATTACATCGAAGTTTCATGCAATAACTGTCATATAAGATAATACTGATAATTGCCATATAAATGTTTGCCCATTTGGCAAGTGTTCCAGCTTATCTCCCATTTTGCACATACAGCCACCAGTTAGATCGCTGCTTTCATTTTTTTTTTCTGCGTCAAAAATGAAAGTAAAACCTCCCTAATTGCGACGGGTGATTTAATGAGGTGCCAGATCTGTAGCAGAACCATCTTTATAATACTGGCGTTCTCTCATGTGACGGAGGAGCCTTTGGGCCGCCTCATGTACCAGAGCCAACGGGAGATTGCTTCTTCTGCAGTCCCTACAGCTACTACATAGGGGCACGCATGGTGTCATTATAAGATACACCGGTATACGCAGAGTCTTTAGTTTGTAGTATCTATATTTAAACAATCCCAGCATACTGCATTCATGTGTTGATTTCAGCCTTTCTAAGAAGTAAAAACCTGAAACTAAATGCCCCCATACACAATAGGAAAAAGTTGTCCGAACTAATTTAGGCAGGAAAAACATACTTTCAGATGTGTATTGGGGACTACAGACTTTCTCCTCCAGATGAGGAGATAAGTGGCTACCACGGGATTCTGACGGTGGCTTTCTCCACTCTTCCCATAGCAAGCAAATGGGGGCTATTTCGAGCATTCATTCATGGGAAAGCTGTGAGAATTAGCTGTTGACCAAAGGAGCAGTCGGGCAACAGCAAGTGATAGTCTATGAGCACCACTGGCATAACTATAGGAGATGCAGGGGATGTGGTTGCACCTGGGCCCAGGAGCCTTAGGGGGCCCATAAGGCCTCTCTTCTCCATATAGGGAGCCCAGTACTATGAATACAGCATTATAGTTGGGGGCCCTGTTACAGGTTTTGCATTGGGGCCCAGGAACTTTAAGTTACGCCTCTGCATTAAGGGGTTAAGAAAAGTTGGGGGGCCCCAAGATAAACTTTTGCACCCAGGCCCATGAACCTTTAGCAAAGCCCCTGATCACATGTAGCAGATTTTGGTGCAGATCTGCAACAGTTTTCACCCCTTCAATTTGAATTTAATTAAAAGGGTGAAATCTTCTGCAGATCTACACCAAAATCACACTCCTACTATAATACTAAGAACTCTGTGGCTCCATGCTGCACACTATATAACCGGTCCAAATCCCTACAACTGTGCCCTACGTGAGGCTATATTTTAAATTAGGGTCAAAAATTATTTTTTTAAATGATACATTTGCCCCCTTTTTGTGCAGGTATAGAGCACAGAGGGGCGCAACTATGATGGGTGCAGATGGTGCCTCTTCCCCGTATAAAGAGATCAGTACTATAGATTAAGCATTCGGCCTCTTTTACACGGGTGACAGCAATATCACTGTGAGAAAATCATGGCGATATCGCATCTGCGTTCCTGCGATTTTTGTGGGATACCGCTGCAGTTTCTTGCTAAAATATAAGTGGCGCGATTTTGCTGCAATGTTTTTGTGACAAAAAGAATAGAATTTTTTTATGTTAAAATCGCATCGCATGAAAACTCCAATTTCATGCGATGCAACAAAAAAAAAGGCTCCATAAGGAATCATGGGCTACAAAAAAAATATAGAGAGCATTCCGTGACTTTCATTTTCTCGCAAAATAGTAGCAGAGTAAACCTCCGGAATGTGTGGGAACCCATTGGAAAGCTTGGGCTTCATATACATGCTTTCCAATGGGTTCCTTCACGCCGCGTCAATCGTGGTTAAAAACATCCGTGTGAGAGAGGCCTGATAAAGAAAATTATTACTATAAGTTCCAATACTAATTATAGAATTGTAATATATATATAAAACACAATTAGTTATATAATGAGTATTCTATAATTAGTAATAATAATAAGTTTCTTTAGTTCTGTTACTGTTAAATATAGTATAGATCCTTTATATATAGTATGTGGGGGTCGTGCCGCCATCATGATGTACACTGAAATGGGCTGGTCTGATATTTAACAGAAGAGTGGAAGATTTATGACTCGCTGATATTCTAGTAATATCGTTAGTAGCGGAATCCTTCCGTTTTATGTGTACCGTAAAAATGGCGAAGAAAAAAAAATAACTTGGGAAGATGAAAAAGAAAATAAATAACTTTTTAATTCTTTATTTATAAGACCGAGGAATGGACACAAAGAAGGCAAACAAATCCTGATACTTAAATCAGCTGCTGGTACCGCGAACATCAGGGCTCATTCACACGACCGTATGCGAAAAACACTGCATGAGTCAATATAGCGTCTTACTGGTTTGTGTGAGCTGGCTATCGCCGCCTATCTCACGCACGCTGTCATGAGCGGTGTGACTTTGGTATATATTTTTTTAATTCCCCGCTCTGTTTCATAGCGGAGTTGCATATGTATCATCGCCAATATGCAATTTATTACGTATGACCAGCGTTGCATACTCTACCCATACAAAAATATGGGGCTCTCGCTGCGCGGTAGGGGGTGAAATGGAGCGTGCTGTAATATTTTTCACGTGCGTATCTACACGCTAATGTGAACGGATCAATGAAAGTCAATGTATTTTCATTGACTTCATTCACCGCGTGTCACACGGCTGTGCATCACGGGCATAATACTCGCCAAAATCACGGTCGTGTGAATGAGCGCTAACAGTAAAGCATGAGAACTAATATATAGGGTCCAGTACTTGCAATACAAAAATAAATATTATTAGGCCATAACTGATTTGTTTCCAATGTCATCATTTTAGCATCTATGTACCGTAAGAAGAAATAGACAGAAATATTTTTTAGTGTTTATGTAAAATTTCATGGGAAAAAAAATAATGGAAAAAAAGATTTCCAAATAGTAAATTTTTTCAATTTTTTTTTTTTTTTTTTAGAAATTGTAATTTCCTGATTTAGATATGTATTTGGGGGACGGGAGAAGAAAATCATGCGTATGGTGTATATGGTACCGGTTTAAAATCAAACTTCGCAGTAGAATTGGAGGTTTGCTTGAGCCTTCTGAAATGAATTCACAAGCCTCTCATTACGACCGCTCTTATGTTCTTCGTACAGCGTGGCATGCTGTACCTTAGAATTTACATTATTTTCAAAAACATTTTTACCTACAAGGTAAAAAAAAACTATCAGGAATTGTTAAACTTTTGGTCAAGTTGGTTACTCAGTTTCGTCCTCTTTTCGGAGAGGTAGCTGCAATAAAAAGTCTTAAAGGGGTTTTCCAGGCAAAAACTATTGATGACCTATCATTAGAATAAAGTCACCAATAAGTAATCTCTAAGGACCCGGCGCTCAGGATCCCTGGTGATGCACTGACCGCACGGTTTGCTGTGAGTGACGGACGTCGTCATAGGGCATGAGAGCAGAACTGCCATAGCTGCCTTCACTTCCATTAAAATCAATGGGAACTAAAGTGGCTATTACCCTCCATGTCTGAGGCAGAAATGCTGGAAGTATTATATCCGCCTTCAGGTCCCGCTGAGCCAATGAGAGGCAGCAGTCACTCACCCATTCATGAATTCATGAATGGGTGTGTGAGTGAAACCTGCCTCTGATTGGTCAGGCTGTGACCAATCAGAGGCAGATCATTCAGCAGGCGGGGATTTTAAAGCCCCGCTGGCTGAATAGCGCCGAGAAGCAGTTCAGGAGAACTGACAGCGGCCGCGGCAGAACTCCTGCTGCAGCGGAAAGGTGAGTATACAATTTTTTTTTATTGTAACACATTTCTGGATGAATTGCAGGGAAGGGCTTATATATTTAAGCCCTTCCCGACAATTCATCCCGCGATCGCCGGCAGCCCATTGCTTTCAATGGAGCTGGCTGTATTGCCGGCTCCATTGAATTCAATGGGCAAACATCGTTCTTCTCTGCCACAGCTGTTACAGCTGTGGAAGAGAAGAATGATTTGTATTCTATATGTTCTCAATGGGGTCGGCGCTGCTGCCGCCGGCCCCATTGAGCGCATATAGAGAAGAGAACAGGAATTGCAGATCGCAGATAGGTGCGATCTGCGATTTCTGTTCTATAATTTATCGGACGAGCGCATAAAAAGCGCTCATGTGTCCGATACCATTGCAAAGCAATGGTTTTATAAAATCGCCGGACGCATGCGCATGCGCAAATCGCGGCTAAAAACGCCCGTCTGACTAAGGCCTTTGAGTGATAATAACTGCTTGTAAATATGTGCCCATCGTGCACTTACTGTGTACTTTTCATCCATCACTGAGTTCAGCTTAAAATCCATCAGGACTGATAAGACGGACCGCACGCTGAGTTCTCCATGGGCAGCGCTGATACATTCTTTCAGCTGCTGTCCTGCTGGAGAACAATAGTGATGTATTTAGAGAACAGACGACCTGCTGTTCTCTAAATACAGACAAATGACTCTAGTTAGCTTCTAATGGGCTGATTAGCTAATGCAAAATGATCGCTCGAAACTGTCAGTTTTTGACGAATTTTGAGTGACCATCTGTGTGTAAATGCACCTTGAGAAACAGCTGAGTTTAATATTGAAATATTGAGCAATTTAACTGCAGGATTTCTACAGATTTTTGCTATTTTGTGGCAACATATAGTATACTATATAATTTCCTGCTGTGTTTGAGCTGAATGGCACCCACACTGTATCTCATCCCCATATCATACTGTATTACAGTGAGGTGTGAACAGATATTATCACATTTCAGGAAATTTAAAAAACCATATCTTCCGCATAGCTGCATATCTCTCCAGCACATTATATGGCATACATGTAATAGATATATGATATCCACAGCACAAAACGCAGGGCTGGCAGCTGGGTGTCAAAACAAATCTAAAATCACTAATCTTACAGTGTTCACATCTAATCCGAGTCACAACTCAATGCTAAGTGGACAGAAAATAGAAGGTAAAAAACTCATAAAAGCATCAATGTCAGACGTCATGGAAACCTCAAAACATCAGAATAAATCTCAATTATGATAAAAAAAACTGTAATTCATGTGTTAGCGGTGCCTGATGAAGTGATTGAATTACAAGATGGTTCATAGGAATCAATTCTCTCTAACGACGCAGCAAAATCTTTCTTGGTGTATAATCGCGGTCTCTTCATATGTATTTACAGCCTCTTTATAAATTATGCAGTCTCTGTATAGACTCACAGTCTCCTATTATATTCACCGGCTTTAGTTACCAACAATCTCTTAGTTACTTAGCAGGTCTGGCGTGGCGCTCAATCAAACACATTGTCTTTTTTGGTGTAAGGTTTGCTTTGAGACTCAG
The DNA here is from genome assembly GCF_035609145.1 of Eleutherodactylus coqui. Lineage (NCBI taxonomy): Eukaryota > Metazoa > Chordata > Amphibia > Anura > Eleutherodactylidae > Eleutherodactylus > Eleutherodactylus coqui. The sequence goes on from NC_089840.1 coordinate 47,157,885, forward strand.
CGGGTCAACGCAGGGGTGTAGCTAGATGTTCATGGGCCAAGTGCAAAAGCTTTACATGGCTGGTCTACCCCCAAAGTACGTACGTATGTGTGTGATTGTGTATGTGATTGTGTATGTGTGTGTGTATGTGTATGTATGTGTGTGTGTATGTGATTGTGTATGTATGTGTGTGTGTATGTGATTGTGTATGTATGTGCGTATGTGTATGTATCTCTTATACACACACTCATTGTTAAAAAGATGTAAGCACCTAGAAGACGTTGTTGGGATCGAATTAAACTTTTTATATGTGTGATTGTAACGTTGGTATAAGTAAGTGATTACAATATCAGAGCAAAAGAGTAATTTATTATGGAAAACTGAATTCTGGAAGGGAGGCTCTAGTACCCTGTTGTACCGCCTGTAGCTTGGATACAAGATGTGATACGGGGGTGCATGAAGGCTCTAGTACCCTGTTGTACCGCCTGTAGCTTGGATACAAGATGTGATACGTGGGGCATGGAGGCTCTAGTACCCTGTTGTACCACTTCTAGCTTGGATACAAGATGTGATAGGGGCAGGCATGGAGGCTCTAGTACCCTGTTGTACTGCATCTAGCTTGGATATAAGATGTGATAAAGATGGGCATGGAGGCTCTAGTACCCTGTTGTACCGCCTCTAGCTTGGATACAAGATGTGATACGGGGGGCCATGGAGGCTCTACTGCCCTGTTGCACCGCCTCTTGCTTGGATACAGGATGTGATACGGGCGGGCATGGAGGCTCTAGTATCCTGTTGTACTGCCTCTAGCTTGGATATAAGATGTGATACAGACAGACATGGAGGCTCTATTGCCCTGTTGTACCGCCTCTTGCTTGGATATAAGATGTGATATAGGCAGGCATGGAGGCTCTCGTACCCTGTTGTACCGCCTCTAGCTTGGATACAAGATGTGATACGGGAGGGCATGGAGGCTCTAGTACCCTGTTGTACTGCTTCTAGCTTAGATACAAGATGTGATACAGATGGGCACAGAGGTTCTAGTACCCTGTTGTACACGCCTCTAGCTTGGATATAAGATGTAATATGGGCGGGCATGAAGGCTCTAGTACCCTATTCTACAGCCTCTAGCTTGGATACAAGATGTGATACAAGTGGGCATGGAGGCTCTTGAACCCTGTTGTACCGCCTCTAGCTTGGATACAAGATGTGATACGGACAGGTATAAAGGCTCTAGTATCCCATTGGGCTGCCTCTGGCTTGGATGCAAGATGTGATACGAGTGAGCAATGGAGGCCTACAGGTTCCGTATGGTATCCTGTGGCATATCTGTTCATATGTTCTATAACTGAGCTTGTCTAAATCGTACAAACTCATAGGCTGTCGAAGTTGGCGTCCCAGATGGTCCCATACGTGTTCTATTGGTAATAAATCTCCAGCAGGGCACGGAAGTATGACACTGTTGTGGGGGCTTCCTGTGACCCACTTGTGTGTGCGGCCAAGCATTATCCTGCTGGAAAATATCTCCTGGAAGTCATCATGAGAGGAACACATGTGGCTACAGAATGTCCTGAACATATCACTGAGCTGTCATTGTCCCTCGTACCACTACTAGGGGTGACTGACTGTTGTATGAAATTGCTTATAAGAGCATCTCATGAGCAGTTGGGGCAGTGTGTCGCTCCATAACAAAGGCAGGATTGAGGCGCTCACCCGCGGTCTCCAGACAGGAACACCACCGTCATCAATACCCAAACTAAACCTGGATTCATCACAGGAGGCAACCTGGTTCTTTTCTGTAGCAGTCCAGTTTCGTTATTCACTACACCAGTGCTAACGAAGGCGATGGTGGGCAGGTGTCAAAGGCAGTACACATTATGGCTCCTGCAAGACAAACTGTCTTTGAGCCACGTGCCTAGAAATGGTTCTGACAAACACAGGGGCGGGTAACAATGGTGCCACCTATCTCTGGATGGCAGACAACAAAGCAGTTTGAGCTGCTTGTGCTTGTCGGAGGATCAGACAATCCTCACTACTGGTGGTCTCTCAATGTCCTGAGCTCAGTTGCCTTGTGTGCATGCTGTCACACATCCACTGGTCCCAACACTTCCTAACAGTCTGACTAAAATTCCTCAACCATCCAACTTCTCACATTCCAGTAATTTGCCTTCTCCCAAACTGTTAACTGGGTGAAATCCCTTCGAGTGCGTTGTTTAGATGTCTAGTGGTCAACAAACTCTACACAAGTGGAAAAAGTGGTCCATTAAACACAAGTAGCTTCTGAGAGCCTTTATATAATCCCGGTTGGAACCACTTTTAGGGCCTCAGGTGACAAGACGGTACATCTAATCACACCACAACTGTAATCACCTGTATATCTGCCTGAGATGTTACTGTATGCCGAGTTTTGCAGTGAAATGACAACTTCTTTGATTTTTTTTTTAATAAAGAGTGTATATAAACACATACTGTATATCCACTGCTCAAGATTGAAATTGCAACACCAAGAAGGAAAACATAACAGTTATTTTGAAAAACATCTCCTGGGACGCTTCAGAGAAATGGCCGTACTACTGATTCCATGCCCAAATCAACATAATGTTGAGCTATTAGTGTACCTTGAATGAAGACCTTAGGGGTCCAGCTACTCTACATTATGCCACCCCACAGAAAATCCTGGTAGTACGACCTGTGTGATGTTTCCTTGTGAAGACCTTCTCATGGCATTGCCCATGTGATCTCCAGACCAATCTCCAGCAATAATTGCATCCTAGGCAAAAGTGTGACTTAACGCTGAAAAAGACAGATCTCCATTCCAGCCTCCATTGCTGTCTTTGCTCTCACATATTCCCTCTCCTCTATATTACAGCTAGGCCCATATAGGAAATAACTTTAGGATCCAGATGTGGGGTCACCCTTTTCGGGGCGAGTGCTCCAGTATATTGGCAGGTCCAGTCCGGGCAGATCATGGAAACATCCTAGGCCTCACCTCTAATTCAACCATCATCGGTTGTCTTGTCTTGGATGTCAAGCTACCCAAAACCCCCCTGTGTTCTACACATCATTCAGACTGCCCCTCGTTTCTGAATCTATTAGTCAGTTTCCTCAACAGGACTGGATAGACATGACAACTACATAATGGGGACACTGGTTGCTGGCTATGTAATGGGTATGGTTGTTGTGTTATGGGTAAGCTCTAGTATTAAGGGGAACACTGTAGTAGTATGAGGAAGCTGTTGCAGTATTATTTGTGTCTTCTACTGGCATGGGGGTACTTTAGCTGACTATGCTATAAGGATTCCATAGTATTATGGATATGCTTCTGCATTGTTATCAGTGGCTTTGTTGTAATGCCACCACTGTGACATGCTGTATTATGGGGGAAATATAGTTGGCTGTTATGGGGGCACTGTTAGAGGGGAATGTTAGCCTTTTTCCTGTACAGAGGAATGCCTTACTATACCATTTGCTGACAAGTAGCCATAGCTATGTTCTGTAAAGGCAGCAAGTGCTGATGCAGAATCCTGAGAGGTTGTCACTTCTCAAATCCTCCTCTTGTCTGTAGCGATGGTGAATATCTTATTTATATACCGACAGCCATAAATACACTGTAACAAATCCAGACTAAATCCGGGAGATAATTGGTCAATGCTCTAATATCACTATGTCTGATCCCTGTCATATAAATGATACCAGCAAATAACAGAGAGCAGGCGCCCAGCACAACAACAACGATTCAGGGCTTGTTAGTGGAGCTGAGATGTTCCAGGTCTTACAAGACTGATCTAAGATCTGATGAATATTAATGTACGGCCAGCTGCTGAAAATGTATTCCTGCTACTAAACACCAACCTGATCGCCTGAATGTATTCCGTATATTGCAGGAATATTGTACAACATCCAGAATCACATACTTGCTATAATGACTTGTATCCACACGAACTGTACAATGCACTCATCCTCACTGCAAACAGAAGTAATTACAGAGCAGTCAGCGACCGTGCAGAGCACAAGAATATGTCGTATAGTGGTATTAAAGCAGTTATATTCTTATACAGAGGGGGGCTGTATTATAGTAGTTATATTCTTGTACATAGGAGGCAGTATTATAGTAGTTATATGCTTGTACATAGGGGGCAGTATTATAGTAGTTATATTCTTGTACATAGAGGGCAGTATTATAGTAGTTATATTCTTGTACATAGGGGGCAGTATTATAGTAGTTATATCCTTGTACATAGCGGGCAGTATTATAGTAGTTATATTCTTGTACATAGGGGCAGTATTATAGTAGTTATATTCTTGTACATAGGAGGCAGTATTATAGTAGTTATATTCTTGTACATAGGGGGCAGTATTATAGTAGTTATATACTTGTACATAGGGAGCAGTATTATAGCACTTATATTCTTGTACATAGGGGGCAGGCAGTATTATAGTAGTTATATTCTTGTACATAGGGGGCAGTATTATAGTAGTTATATTTTTGTACATGGGGGCAGTATTATAGTGGTTATATTCTTGTACATAGGGGACAGTATTATAGTAGTTATATTCATGTACATAGGGGGCAGTATTATAGTAGTTATATTCTTGTACATAGGGGACAGTATTATAGTAGTTATATTCTTGTACATAGGGGCAGTATTATAGTAGTTATATTCTTGTACATAGGGGCAGTATTATAGTAGTTATATTCTTGTACATAGAGGGCAGTATAATAGTAGTTATATTCATGTACATAGAGGGCAGTATTATAGTAGTTATATTCTTGTACATAGGAGGCAGTATTATAGTAGTTATATTCTTGTACATAGGGGGCAGTATTATAGTAGTTATATTTTTGTACATAGGGGGCAGTATTATAGTGGTTATATTCTTGTACATAGGGGACAGTATTATAGTAGTTATATTCATGTACATAGGAGGTAGTATTATAGTAGTTATATTCTTGTACATAGGAGGCAGTATTATAGTAGTTATATTCTTGTACATAGGAGGCAGTATTATAGTAGTTATATTCTTGTACATAGTGGGCAGTATTATAGTAGTTATATTCTTGTACACAAGAGCAGTATTATAGTATGTATATTCTTGAACATAGGGGGCAGTATTATAGTAGTTATATTCTTGTACATAGGAGGCAGTATTATAGTAGTTATATTCTTGTACATATGGGGCAGTATTATAGTAGTTATATTCTTGTACACAGGGGGCAGTATTAGAGTAGTTATGTTCTTGTACATAGGGGTCAGTATTATAGTAGTTATATTCTTGTACATAGGGGGCAGTATTATGGTAGTTATATTCCGTACATGGGGCAGTATTATAGTAGTTATATTCTTGTACATAGGGGGCAGTATTGCAGTAGTAATACTTTTGTACAAAAGCAGTAGTATGTTTGCATGATAGGTGGAACTTTCAGAATATTAAATACATAATTATCAGAGTCTATTTTTTAAATATCTTTGCCATGTAGCATAGGAAATATTAATGCACAAGTCTTGTTAATTACAGCTTTTCAGTGTAGCTAGTTTAAGTCAGCTCATTAGTTAAGAACACAAGGAATATCTCTGATAATAAGTGCAAAAAATCAAGATGGTATCGTTTTTTTCAGGTTTTTCTTTTAGCGTGTTGTCTTGTGCTTGCGCAGTGGGTGTCACATGGGTGTGAATGGAGGTGACAGTGCTGAATAATGTCATCTCATTGTCTGGGCTTTCTGAGAATGGAAGTGACTTTATTGACTGTGGTGTAAGTCTTGTCGTTTGTGATTGTTCTACTATTGATCAGCGGTCAGTGGCATCCCAGCCTTCATTGCCGTGTAGAATATCACAGAGGGAAAAGGCTGGTGTCTGACGTTATTATTGAACGTCTGTGACAAGGCTAAGTGTAGGGGACGTCGGTGCAAGGAGCCATCATCTATATCCTGTGTTATGTAATGTGTCCTGGGAACTGAGAATAGAGAATACATTTTCAGGCACATTTTTACTCAAAAATGTCAGAAAATAATAGATAATACATTAGTTTTTGGAAATTTTTCATTTTGGCCAACTTTAAAGTGACTTTCATTGCAGATCGTCCCATAGGCTATTTCCATTTTTAATACAGCTTACATATAACATTATTCTACGTAAAAAGTTGAATCACTGTGTGCATACATTATATTTAGTTACTGTGTACTGGTCCTGAGTTATATCATATAATACACTCCTGCACTCACTATTCTGCTGGTGGACTCATTGTGTACATATACAGTGTCCGCAGAGCAGGCCCACAGTCGAGGAGACATCGGGGCTTTAGAGATGATCACTTGTCATGGTGGCTCTACCGTCCCCTCCCCAGTTACGGGCAACCCGGGACTCGTCCACGTTGCCACAGGAGAGTTGACAGCAAAGTTACCTGTAAATCCAAGGTTGTCACGGGTGACACCACTGTTCTTTTCTTTTGATGTGACTTTTCTTTTGAGTCCACACAGAATAAGTACTTTTTTGGACGCACCGGCAACGGACGATTATGTCCGCTATAATGAACGTAGAAAAACTAATTTGACAGTCATACAGTAGATTGTGTGTAATAGCGGTAAAGGTACATGGGGCATTCACACAAAGTCCACAGTCCCAGTTATCTGTGTCTAGTCTCTCCTGGCATAAATTCTCTTAACTCCGGCTAGCTCACACCTGCTCCATAAATACTCTCATAAGAGTGGCTCCTCTTCCTCTCAATACCTGATGGTTATCCTGCAGTCACTTGGAATGATTAGCATAAGCCACACATCCAACGATCTCTTGGCCTCTTCCATCTTCACTACACACCGATGGTGTCTGTGTGCAGGCAGACTCCCTCTCACCGGAACACTCACTGGCTGACTTCAACTACTACTCCTTCTCCATAACTACTCTCCCACATACACCTTGCAATCACACATATCAAGCATGATCACATGACTAACAAATTATACACACAAACTGACACAATTTCCAGACATACCCTGACAGTTAAACCTTGTGATGCTTCAGACATGCAATACACATAATGCTACAAGCAAAACAAGGACATTATATGGGCACAGAACAAACATAGATCATTCAAGCACATTCTGGAAACTTCCATTAACTTCAGGCCTCTATACATACATTACCTATCTTGTACTGATCCTGGGTTACATTTTGCATTATACTCCAGAGCTGCACTCATATTCTTTCTGAAATATCTTTTTATTGAAAAAAATATATCTGATCCTACTAACAGACTATGTATTATATAGGCATATAAGCAGGATGCAGCTTCTCTGTCCTGCGCTCAACTGTAAAATGGTCACTGGTTTCACTATGCCTATGTTCTATATGGCTATGTCATGTGATGCAGGCATCTATTGAAACAGGCTCGTATGCAAGATGAAGGACAAATTTGGTAATATCAGCAAGAGGCCATGACTGCTGATTGGTTGACCTCTACAGTAGGCATTATGGGAAATCCAATTTTCCCTAAAAATCTGTTTGGACTAACCCAATTCGATTTTGCAAAAATTCAGAACTATTTTATTGCCCACCCAATCAAGATGAGATACATTAATCCTGAGTTACATCTTGTATTATACTTCAGAGCAGCACTCACTAATTTGCTGGTGGAGAAGCTGTGTAACCACTACTCCACTGATACTAGGCATTGCTGGTCTCTAGAGCAGTGTTTCTCAACTGCAGTCCTTGTGGCCCTCAACAGGTAATGATTTGGGAAAGCCCTGAACAACGGTTGAGGGCCTTTTGGACTGGATTCTAGAAACACTGCTCTAGACGAGTCAGGTCCTGTCAGTTATGCCATGGATATATATACTATGGCAATTCGATATGTCATACATTTTATTCATAGGAAATCCTTTCAATTAAGGAGTCTTTTTTTCAAACATCTAGATATACCATAAAAGTGTAATTGGTGGAGGTCTTATTGGTATCTGGGTTCATTTTCCATTAAAGAGGTTGTTTGGTTTAGAAAACCAATTTACAAATACCTTACTAGACAAGACAATTAGAAACATTTGAGAGTATTGTTTTGAAAGGTTGTCTATTGATTACCGTGAGCACTGTGTAATACTTCATTTCTCCTGTGGGTGCGCTGCAGGAGAATTCAACACCTGCTGCCAGGTTTCTCTGATCACAGTGAAGCCTAGCAGACAAGTGTGCTCGCTCTTGTGCTACTGTGCCTCTTATTTACTGTAAGAAGATTGTCTACTGTTTCCATCTATCTCATACATACGCACTTCTCCCCTGGTAACAGGGACTGAGCACTCCCGTTCTCTGGATTGTTATGGTTTCCAGAAGCAGGCTCCTACTTCTCACATCTTTATGGCATATATAGCAGATATGTCAAGTGCTATAATGTTTTATAGCTACTGAGACCTGTTGCTCAAAGTGACTCAACAGAAGCACCATGATGCCATTGTTGGCCCTTTCTAAGGAGAAGTCACGTGATCAGGGTAGACTGTGGGCAGTGCCCAAACTTTACCCTTCCACCTCATGCAGATGATAAGGCATATCACTGCCACCCATTTTAAGCTTTCAGTGAGGGGATCATTCTATGCTTTCTTGACAGCTTATGATGCTCAACCTGTAAGAGGTTTACATTGTATGATGTCACTTTGCGGGGCTGTGATGATGTCAGCACTCTGTGTTCAGTCTCTAGGGTGTGCTGACCATAACCTTTGGTCATTCAAGGAAGTAGCTCTGATATGGCCCTGTCCAAGCAAGGGTATTTATAAAATAGGTGTAGCACATAGAGATGTGCTACAGGAGCCATTGAAGGAAAGTAGCTGAGCTAAGATTGGTTCTGCACATGTGAACTGGTACATTATGAAACAAGGAAGTAGGGAATAGGGAGGAGGTCATGAAGTATCAGATCAGCATCAACCAGCAGCAATTATAGATCCCAGCTTAATTTAGCTAAAGGGGGCCTCCTCTGCTCTAAATGTGCCCCATCAAGTGAACTTTTAGCTATAAGATAACTTGTAATATGCAAAGGACCTATGGGGACAATATCATTCCACCAGTAGGCCTAGTTATTAACAGGGGTGAAGAATGAAGGAAGATAAAAAGAACTGAGGCCTTGGCACAACCTGTTGGTAGCTGATAACCCAAAGGGGAGTAAAGATGATGGGATTGGTTTAGTTTAAAACAATACTTTATTCTAAACCAGCATGTCACGCGTTTCAAGGTACGCAGACCTCTTCATCAGACAGCTCCATTCATATACTTTTACTGCCCTCAGCTACCTGTGCCCATCCACTGGCCAACTAGGGTCAAGAGGTTTCCGTATATTGGACCCTAAGTTATTTTCAAACTGATATATATGAATCCAGCTGTCTGATTAAGAGGTCTTCGTAACTCAAGCGCGTTACCTACTGATTTGGAACAAAATATTTTAAAGAAACCAATCCCAACAATCAACAAGTTACACCAGAGCCTCATCTTGGTTTACAACGCCAACATGACTTGGCGTCAACCAGTGTACCAGGTAGGCAGCAACTATTTCTTGCCGCTTTTAGTCATGGTACCTGTTCACCACCCTTGCCTAGAATTTTACCCCTTAGGAGTTCTCTACCCAGTTCCACTCCTCTGCCTCCTTATTTACTAAGAGGGGCGTAGCTACAAAAGGTGCAGAGGTAGCAGTTTAACCCAGGCCCTATAGCCTGAGGCGGCCTAAGAGCAGATGGTAGATGGGGTGGGGGGGACTTCAAGTTAACCCTAGGCATTATGAAAATGTGATGTCTTTAATACAGCTCACCCTGGTAGGCAAGTATTGAAGAGCAGCCGTAAAATCCTTCCCCAACTGCCCATCAAGTGTGGCGGCAGCTTGTTTCACTATGCAGGAAATGATCATCAACAAAGCCAACGCAATTGATACAATTAATGTTCACCTGTGATTGGTTTTTAGGTCAATGCTGACAACCCAGTTTGTTAACTTTGATGTTGCAATGTTAAGTGGCTTTTTATGTGTTTACCTCCTTTAACAGAGTTGTGGAACGCTGAGCAAGTGCGACTTGTTAACCCTTTCCTGCCCACCAGAGATAAGAGTTAGCTCATGCTGTAGGAGTGCCTTCTGCAGTATCAATAGTTTGTATATCTTTTCTGGGATCTTCTTTTTTTTCAATAAAAACCCACCTTCCCCTGCTATAAAACAAGAAACAGACATATTCTCACCTCTCCCTGCTTCTCGCTGTGTCCTGTCACTCTGGGTTTACCAAGTGATGCCATGTTTATGGGCTGCTCCAGAATGTCACAGGCTGCTGCAGCCAATGATAGAACTCAGTGATTGATTGCTGAGTGCGGGTCGTTGGCTGCAGCAGCCTGTGATGTTTCGTAAACAGGTAGGACTGCAGCCTGTAGACAAACACCAGGAGCGAGGACAGAGTGGTGGGGTGGGACACAGCAGGTAGTGGGGAGAGGTAAGTATTTAGGCGTAACCATAGGGGATGCGATTGCTCCCAGACCCATAAGGCCTATCTTCTCCAAATAGTAAGCCTAGTAGTATAAATAAAGCCTTAGGGTTGGGGGCCCCGTTACAGATTTTGCATTGGGGCCCAGAAGCTTCAAGTTACGCCCCTGTGAGTATATATCTGCTTCTTGTTTTATGGAAGGGTGAGTTGGGTTTTGTATTAAAAAAAAAGGAATCTTGGGAAGCCCCCTTTAACGTGTCCCTTAAGGGATCCCATCACTTATTACACTATAAGTATTATTGTGGCTTGAAAGAATATGCAGAGCAGCTCATGAACACACTAATAGTTGATGATCAATAAATCTAAAAAAATATAAAAATACAAATCCGTCAATGGCAGCTTGCTGATGGTTTCCATCGTTCCATTTTGGTTTGTAAATTTCCCAAGAGTTTTAAAAGTTTCATTTTAGCTTCAAGCAAGGAAATAAAGATTATATATATATATTTATGCAGGATTTTAGATTTGCTGACTAAACATTCTATATTAGTCAAGGTGGATATCAAGGTCATATCTCTTTATAGGTGGGAAGGATGGAACTTCAATGTAACATGCATCACATTACTTTCAGGTTGACTTGTAACAGCCCACATGCAGGGCAGGAATGGGTATGTATCAACCTATAATCACAACAGATTCACTCTGATACCAGGGGAATTTCTCTGTACAGTTGGTCCTAGATGAGAAGATTTACTCTTTATTAGACCAGAGTTTCCATATTTACGACTACTAGGCACTGTGAAATTCTTTCAAATTCTCTCCCGTCTGGGCAAGACCTATATAATTGTTCAACCTGAATCCCCTGCTTGACAAATAGAATGCCAGAATGTCAGTGAAGACTGACCCTTACACAGATAGAACAGGAAAGAGTGAGGGCGGCAAAGTTAGATAACATTCAGTGCTTGTTGAAAGCTTGGTATTGGATAATAAACCCCACATGGATGCTTTCAAAGCTGCTATTGTGTTTTGTCACCCATAGTTTGAGACCACAATAACCCCCCCTGAAAGAGTTCAATAGAATATTAACCCCTTAGCGATGCAACACTTTTTTTCCCCCAAAACATTTTAACTCTTATTTTTTGGTCAGCGTCGCTGTCTGAGGGCTTCTTTTTTGCGGGCCGAGTTGTATTTTTCAATGGCTATATTTAATCTTCCATATAATGTACTGAAAAACTTTAAAACCTTTCTAATAGAAGTTAGATGCAAAAAAGCAAAATGTTGCCATCTTTGGAGGGGTGGGTCTTGTTTTTATGGTGTACCAGATAACTTTATTCTGTGTGTCAGTATGATCACAACGGCACTAAATTTATCTAGGCTTTTTTTTTTTTTTTTTGCAGTACTACTTAAAAAAAAAATTCAATAGCTTTAAAAAATAAAATAAATTCTGCTATCAACTTCTGACCGCCATAACTTTTTAACATTTTTCCATTGATGTAGTTGTGTGAGGGATGTCTTTTAGTTCTACTGGCACCATTTTGGATTACATAAAACTTTTGATCACTTTTTATTCAGTTTTTTTTTAATTTTTGGAGACAGGGTGACCATAAAAGCGCAATTCAGGTGTGTTGCTTATTTTTTCTCCTGACTACATTCACATGCAGGATAAACAATGTGTTGCTTTGATAGATCAGATTTTCATGGATGCAGCAATAGAAAATATGTTTTTGATTTTTTTTATTATAATTATTTGAAAAGTGTTTTTTTTTCTTTTTACTTTTAATATCCATTATTTTTTACAATAATATTTTTTTTTGTTGTATTTTTCTTTTAAAGTCCCCAAAGGAAACTCGAACTTGCGATCGTTTGATCACTCATACAATATAATAAGATTCCATTATACTGTATTCTAACAGGCAGTCCTTCACAAGACCCACGGCTGAAATGGTATAGCGCCAACTTATTCTGCAGTGCTTTCAAGTAATTTATTTATTACCCCCCCAGTACTCATTTTACCAACCTTGGAAGGATGGAAGGCAGAGTCAAACCTTGAACCGGCTACGTGAACCATATTTTGAACTCGCAACCTTCAGGTCGTGAGCGAGAGCTTAGCACTCTGAGCCGCAGGAGACGTCTGTTTTAGACCCTCAAGTGGCATTTAAAGGGTCAACAGCGGCGATCGGCATGAACGCTGATGGCAGCTGTTGAGAGCCTGTCCGCAGGCATCCGCCGTGTATGAAGTAGGATCAGCTCCCGATCCTGCTCTATACAAACTCCATGCTCCCGTGGCGTAAAAATAAGTCCTGTGGCACTAAGGGGTTAAAAGACTTCAGGACAACTTTAGCGGATTATATTTGCAGATATTTTCTTTCCTTTTGGTGGATACTGACATTAGGCCTCCTCTAAGAAAATTCCTATCCTCCTTCATACATAAGAAGTTATGTCAGTAGCGGCAGTGTTAGAGAAGAGTGATAATCCGCCGTCAGGAATACAAGTGAGGATCCCGCGCAGCTCATGCATTTAGATTACACTGGGTTGTATTTCTCCAGGGAAATCACAGCAAAGTTCATGTGACTTCAGTCGACCCTATGAAAAGATGCCTGCAGGGGAAACACTTTTGCTTTTTGGGGCGGTCGGGGGTAAAACTCCCAGAGGCAGCAGAGTTGGAAAGGTTTAGAAAACCCCGGACAGAACAGTTGTAATAGTCATTCCTAGCCATAAGTGAGATTTTTAAGGTCAGGGGAGGCCCAGGTTCTGTGCCTGTGGGGAGATCATATCACAGTGCACATCAAATTCATACTACTGATCTTTCAAGAGCTGCGGGGAAGGGGATGAGCGTTATTCACTACAACCGTTCTACGGACTTTATTAGGGAAGCTAATAGTATGCCGCACCATTCCGTCTGAGAATTTTTGGCCAGATTTGCGCTGGAGGCCTCCGATACAGATGTGAACGGAACGTTGCACAATAAAAAAGGGTGTAACTAATAACCAACTCAGCTCTGCTACATCAGACTGTCTCCTCTCTGCCTCATATAGATCTGCATGTGCTGCAGAACTGCAGATGCCTCACCTCTGCTTGTTTTGTTTGTATCATGTCATATACACTTTCCACGAACCAAGCGGAAAGTGTGACTTTACGTACGTGTTCCCCACACTGCTGACGAAGCCCCTTTTCTCGCAACAACCCAAATTATTGTTTTCTGCTTGTGGTCTCAGCTCAAAGGGGATTTCATCAGCAGCAAAGACAAGGATGAAAAATATAAAAAATAACCTTTAATGTGGAGATGAAACTGCTGCGGGTGTAAGAATATGATATATCACATGATATAATGTGATAGATTTTGTATCTAGTAACTGACCGACATGACTCTATAATCACCTCTAATATCACTGCTGCTCCGGGCGTCATCACTTATGCAAAGCCTAATGACCCAGAGGTCAGCACTGTTCCCATGTAGCACTAGGGTCCTATATTAAATCTGACCAGGCCCTATGTCACATGCTGGCCTGATGTAGAATACGAAGCAATATAGTTTTGATCGATAGAGAATGACAAAGACAGACAGATAGATATAGATATAAGAGAGATGGACAGATAGAGATGGATAAATATAGATATGAGATAGATATAAAGATATGAGACAGATAGATAGAGACAGATACTAGATAGATAGATAAATTCAAGATAGATATAAACAGATATTACATAGAGATGATAGATAGATGGATAGATATGAGATTGATAGATAGATTTGAGATACATAGATATGAGATAGGATATATATAGATATAAACAGATATCACACAGAGATGATAGATATACTAGATAGACAGATACAAGATAGATATAAACAGATATTACATAGAGATGATAGATTGATAGATATGAGATTGATATATAGATTTGAGATAGATAGATATGAGATAGGAGATATATAGATAGTTAGATAGATAGATATAAACAGATATCACATAGAGATGATAGATAGATAGATAGACAGATAGACAGATATACTAGATAGACAGATACAAGATAGATATAAACAGATATTTCATAGAGATGATAGATGGATAGGTATGAGATGGATAGATATGAGATTGATATATAGATTTGAGATAGATAGATATGAGATAGGAGATAGATAGATATGAGATAGATAGATAGATAGATAGATATGAGATAGATATAAACAGATATCACATAGAGATGATAGATAGATAGACAGATACAAGATAGATGTAAACAGATATTAGACAGAGATATGAGACATTAATATTAGATAAATATAGAGATACAGATAGGAGAAAGATGGATATTAGATAGATGATAGATAGAGATATGAGACAGATAGATATTACACAGATATATACATAGATATAAGATATATAGATATATAAATAATATAAAATATTAAGTCATAATCAATTTAATACCAGATTATGAAATCGCCACAATTTCTTATAAATGTAATTTAACACTTGTATATATTACTAATATAATAACAATAACTTACCATTACATAATAAAATATTTGCGTCTTTTTTAGGACTTGTCGCATTTATCTAAAACTGTCACGCATTTGCTGCTCTTTATCTATTGACTTCAACATAGAAATCTGTGGCTTTAGAAAACTTTGTGCAAAGATGGTGATTGTGATCTGTACACGAGGCGCCGCCATGTATAGAAGCAGCGCTGGGAACATTTTCTAGATCTGTATGCTGGGCCATAGAGTTCAGGAATAACATCAGTAGATTGGATAAAAAAAACTCCCCCTATAAAAGTATATATTACTCCTTGTGTATTCAAAAAACATGCAAACCAGCTAAACCTAAAATATCTACATAATATTATGTCATTCTGTATATATAACACACGTGCATCTAATATAATATCCCATAAACACAGAATAATATAGTGTAAACTTTGCAGCCATCGTTACTATATTACCGATCCAATATTTATATTGGACATTATATTATATTATATAAATTTATTTTTTCAGTAGAGAAACAATGGGAAAGATAATATCTTAAATATATCATTTCAGCCACTAATAAAATAGAAGGCTGGCAAATTGCATGGGCCCCTTAGAACACAAGGCTCCCAGCTAGCAATGAATATCAATGAGTTAATGTGGCAGGAGGTTTTTGGAGGAAGCAAACATATAAAAAAAAATCCAAAAAAATAAAAAGAAGGCCTACAAAAAAATTTGAATTCAATGCAAATTTTTAAAATGAAAATATAAAACAAAAAATGGGTTATTTGATCCCTCTACATCCTGGTAAGTGAAATCTAAAACAAAGAAGACATAAAAGAAATAGGTATCCAAACTCAATCTGCGTATGATATATAATGGACAGACAGGGTGCCCTACTTGTTATTTAATACGTTTTTTTTTAATATTGTAGTTTAGTTTTCTTTTCTAAGTAATTTATATATTATATATCGCTGATATTATATATCGCTGATATTATATATTGCTGATATTGTATATCACTGATATTATATATCGCTGATATTATATATCGCTGATATTATATATTGCTGATATTGTATATCGCTGATATTATATATCGCTGATATTATATATCACTGTGGTCCACGACATCTATGAGTTTATATTTTGGGGTTTAATTACATGATTTTCCCAAAATAAGGACAAAGCTACTCTATTTTTTTTGTTTAATGTCCTATAGTATTTAATTATTTTTATTACACCTTGTCCATCAGTTATATAAGAATCAATGATATCTTTCTAATTTTTGTTTTTATGTGATTTTTAGTTCGTTTTAGATATTTTTCATTTGTTTTCATTTCTCTCTCTTTTTTTTTACATTTTCAATACTTTTAAAATGTATTTATTTGCATAGGGTTCTCTTTCCCCAAGATCTATAAATCAGTCACTGTAGGCCTAAATAAGGCGGGTGTGTTGGGTAATGAATAACATAGTTCCCTTATAGCAGAAAGCTCCCAGCTACCAATGAATATCAATGAATTGATGCTGCTGGAGGTTTTTGGAGAATATTAAGCCTCTCCTGCTGAGGTCGGAGGCAGCAGCTGTGGTCCTGAATACTGAGCACGCTCCTAGGGGTCATAGGTCATAGGTAGAACAATGCACAGTCGTCTGCAGGCAGTCTCGCCACTGACCCTATCCAGGGAAGAATTAAAGGAAAGTCACTTTGGAATATTCTTCTCCTGCTGGATTCATTAAGCTAAGTGGCCATCAGGTCAGATGATCAAACTGAGTTTTGGCGTCTGATGGAGCGGGATATAAAATGAGATGCGTTTTTCATTTAATATTAATGTGGTTAGGGGGTAAATATGTCTTATAAATGACAGGAGGAGTTGTCTTCTGCTTTCACATTTCAATGTAAATGCTACAGGGTAAAGCATCTGAAGCTGTTAAAGTCATACATACATTAAAATATAAGGTATGTGTCCCTACGGAGATCCACAGCTACTGGGTTGTCATATGAAAATGTATGCTGAGAAGATGTATCTGAGCCTATAGTGTGATACAGTCTGCGGAGCCAGTGTTTCTGATGAGCTACAGTATCTAATCCTAGCTGTGTGATACTATCTGTAGAGCTGATGTATCTAAACCTATCCAATTATGACACTGTCTGCTGCACCAATGTATCAATGTTGGGGAATCCCACATGTGCAAGTGGAATAAGAGATGGAGTGCAGAATCCAAAAGGCAACAATAAACCTTTACTTAGCAGCTGAATAGCAGTCCAGTTTTTGACAACTGACAACAGGCAGTAACAGCCACGGCCAATGTTCACACCAATTGTGGCTATTAACTCTTCAAATGTTGATGTAAATTCTGACAGCAGCATTTAAATGCCCCTATAGGTGATCAGAGATTAACCCCGCCCTTAATCCCTTTCACGAAAAAATCATGGGGTGCTGACCGGGTGTCATGGCAGCTGGGCCCCTTCTGAAGGTCCCAAGGGCAACCCATGTATTCTGCCTATTAAGACATGCCTGCAGCATGTCTTAAAACTATGCCAGCAGAAATACTATATACTGCAATAAAAAGGTATTGCAGTATAAAGTATAAGCTATCAAATGATCACAAGTTCAAGTCCCCTATAGGGACTAAAAAAAGGTAAATATAAGTAAAAACATTTGTTATTATTGTTAGCAATAAAAGATCATAAAAGTTTAAAAAACTCACCTTTTCCCATATTCATAATCAAAAGTCAAAACAAAAAAAAAATCAAAATATATTTAGTATCGCAACATCCATAAAAGTCAGGTGTTTCGAAATAATGCATTATTTATCCCACACTGTGAATGTCGGCAGAAAAAAAAAAAAACCAATGCCAAGATTGCGCTTTTTTTTATCACGTCGACTCCAAGCAAAGATGTAATAACAATCAATCAAAAAGTCATATATACGCCAAAATGGTTCTAATAGAGACTACAGGTCATCCTGCAAAAACGAGCCCTCACACAGCTATATCAGCAGAAAAAGAAAAAAGTAACGGTGATCAGAAATGATGGCAGAAAATATATTTTCCCAAGGATAGTTTAGTTTTTAAAAGCAGTACAGCAAAGCCAAAAAAACCCCTAAGTCAGGGTGCGGGCAGACGAGCGTAGGCGTATTTACGTTCGCACGAGCGCAACGTATAATCGCCCGAGCGATCGTTTTTCACCGATCACGACCAGAGCTAGAAAGCGTATTTTCGTTTGTTCCTACTTTGCAAACGGTCTTTTCGGTGATCGAATATGCGTTGGCGCGTATTTCGGTCGCATATGTTCCGTTTTTTTTCGAATTGCCGTTTTTACGCGCCGTAAAATCGCCCATGTGAACGAATACATTCGAAACCATTGCCTCAGATGGTCACGTATATACGTTTGGTCGCAAAAACGCGCCGTTTATGCGCTCGTCTGCCCGCACCCTCAATGTTATTATACACCTTAATGGCACTGACTCACATAATGAAGTCACCGTGTCATTTTTGCTGTAGTGTATATGCTGTAAAACGCAAGACCTTCCAAAGATAAAGGAATTGCTTTTTTTCTATTTCAATACACTTAGACATTTTTTAAAGTTTTTCAAGACATTATATGGTACATTAAAAGTATCATTGAAGAACACATCTTGCCCTGCGAAAAAGAAGCCCGCGGACATCTACAGCGGCGGAAACATGAAAGTATAAAAGTAATTTTTTTTTTGAAAAGTAAGGAGGAACCAAAAATGAAAAAAAAAATGGCCACATTATTAGGAGGTTAACTGAATGAACCGTACATTCACTTGAATTTAACAGATGGTTTAGAAGGCTGCGACACTGTCCAGAACTCTCGAACAACTGTGTAACAGTCTTTAACACGAACACGGGCAAATTGTGTCACTTCTTAAAATTGCACAATCACTTAGTTGCATTATAGGAGACTTATACGGCCATGCATGCTCCTCTGGGTAATTTATGCAAATAAGAAATATGGAACAATACCCCTGCAGCGCCATCTACTGGATGGCAGTATTCCTTCAAATCAATGTACGACGTTTTAACAAGTCTGTAATATAATGATTGGGAATAGGAAACCAAGCCAGAAAACCATACACAGACAGCGGTGTCGTCTCAGGCCTCTCACCAGCCAAGCCAGAAACCCAGGGGCGTAACTATACGGAATGCAGGGGATGCGGCTGCACCCGGGCCCCCGAAGCCTTAAGGGGCCCATAAGCCACTCTTCTCCATATAGGGAGCCCAGTACTATGAATAAAGCATTAGAGTTGGGGGCCATGTTGCAGGTTTTGCATTGGGGCCCAGAAGCTTCAAGTTACGCCTCTGCAGAAACCTACTGCGCCCTGATCTCACACCTGTTGGGTCTTGCGTTTACATGGGACAACTAGAGCTGAAAATCACTCAGTAGTTGTATTGTGTACAGAAACCTTTACAGCGGCTTCAAATGGACGTATTTTTGCGCAATACGCAGAGAATAGAGCCCATCGATTTTTAAATCAGTTCGTTCTCATTCCCTTTTTTTGCACACGCAATAAAATAGGATCTGCTTTATTTTTGTGCGCATTTCTGCACCAAAGATCCCCATAGAAGTCTATGAGAGGTGTGGAAATACGCACGCAATATGCAAGAGAATGTGTGAAACACTGCGCAATTCTGTGAAAAAATAACACATCTGGAACTTATGGTAGTATCCTGTGTGCAAAAAAAAAGTACAGAAAAATACGCTAATTCGCACGTTAAAAAAAGCCTCTTGTATTGCGGAATTACATTGCACTAAGGTGTGTGCAATTGCGCAAACGCCTGTATGAAGCCCCCCTTAGTGTGATGTTGCGAGGTACTGGTGCGACAATGCCATGCTACGCAAATATCACAGCAGAGCCATAGTGCGCCAAGCAGTGTCTGCCCTATTCTATGAGATACTCCTCTGACCTGCTGTATCTAATCCTATCATACTGTCAGCCATTCACCTACGCCTACGTGTATATATGTATACTGCCTGCTGCTATATTACTCCGCTGCTGACATAACACTGTGATTTTTGAGCTGGGCCCAATTTCTGCTTCCTCAGCCATTTTCCTCCCAGAATTCTGTGCACTTCACTTATTTTAACAGCAAAGCAATAAACAACCATTTATTTTCCTTTAACTCCTTACCCGTGTGGGTTAGATCTAATATTTTACCACATGACTGGACTGAGAGAGCAGATCCGCTCGCTCCCCGCGCTATACACGGATATTAAACTTTTATGTAGGGAAGAAGCAGCAACGTTACTATAATTACCTCACAGGGCTATAAATCACAGGGGGAAATAAAAGCTTTATGGTAAAAATAGTGCGAGCTGATAAATAATGAAGATGGATAGATATGAGAAATAGATAGATATGAGATAGATAGATATAGATAGATAGATATGAGATAGATACATATGAGATATAGATAGATATGAGATATGAGATAGATATGAGATATAGATAGATAGAAGATAGGCAGATATGAGATAGAAAGATTAGATAGATGGAGGGATAGATATGAGCTATAGATAAATATGAGATAGATATGAGATATTGATAGACAGATAGAAGATAGGCAGATATGAGATAGAAAGATTAGATAGATAGATAGATAGATAGATAGATATATGAGATAGATGGATAGATAGATATGAGCTATAGATAAATATAAGATAGATATGAGATATAGATAGATTGATAGAAGATAGATAGGCAGATATGAGATAGATAGATAGATAGATAGATATGAGATAGATAGATTGATATCAGATATGATATGATATAGATATTAAATAGAAAGATTGATAGATATGAGATAGATAGATAGATACTTATGACATAGATACCATAGATAGATATTAAGTAGATTTATTTCTATATTTCTGTGTCGTTCACTTCATTGTCAACTATTTCCCTTGACTGTTAGCTCTTTGGCGCACATATCTGTATATCTATGAGTTCTTCAGTGGAAATAACGCACATTCTATAATAATCGCTCTCATATCAAGCATTGTTCTACAATAATAATGGAATCCTTCAGTCCGCTGTGGGTAGTAGTTTTCCGTTGGTGCCTGCCTTCGTTCTGATTGTTTTGCTGTGACTCAAGTCAGATTGATGGAAGCAGCAAGTCAGCAATGAAGATGTTACGTATTCTAGGAACAGATGTGCACGGACGTATCTACTGTTATTGTCATTTTCATCATCTCTTGTTTCAACCACAGAACTTTCCACCTGGGTGACATACCATACTCTTCATACTGTAAATATGTCTGGTACAAGATCTCCATCTCTGCTGCAGTAGAAATAAGATAGGGAGCAGGGATTACATGGTCAGTTCTTTCACACCACATTTGATTACCGTAGGGATCTGGAATTGTCCCATCAGCTGATGGCTGTAGGTCTGGAATCGCTGGCCCTCATTAACAGATGTAATTGCCCTGACTCAGAATGGAGTCCGAATGGGGGAACGTCTTCCCTATGACATCTTTATGACCGAATAGGGAGCATAGATAGATAGATTAGGATTATCTATCTATCTAATTAAATTATCTATCTATTTATCTAATTAAATTATCTAATCTATCTATCTATCTATCTCATATCTATCTCATTAATTATCTATCTCATATCTATTTCTCTATCTATCTAATTAAATGATATATCTATCTATCTATCTATCTATCTCTCATATCTATCTATCTCATATCTCATTATCTATCTCATTATTTCTCTCATATCTATCTATCTATCTGATACCTATCTTATTATCTATCTATGTCTCTATCTATGTATGTATCTATCTATGTATGTATCTATCTATGTATGTATCTATCTATGTATGTATCTATCTATGTATGTATCTATGTCTCTATCTCATATCTATCTATCTAATTAAATTATCTCTCTCATATCTATCTATCTATCTCATATATCTTATTATCTATCTATCTCATATCTATCTCTTTAATTATCAATCTGTCTGTTTATCTCATATCTATTTAATATCTATCTCATTATCTATCTATCTATCTGACACCTAACTTACTATTTATGTCTCTATGTATGTATCGATATCTCTATCTCATACCTATTAGAGATGAGCGAGCCTACTCAGCCACGCCCCTTTTTCGCCCCAGGGGGCCGCGATTTTCGAGTACTTCCGTACTCAGGTGAAAAGATTCGGGGGGCGCCGTGGGTGAGTGGAGGGTTGCAGCGGGGAGTGGGGGGGGAGAGGGAGAGAAAGAGGGCTCCCCCCTGTTCCACGCTGCTACCCCCCGCGCCGCCACGCCTCCCCCCGACCCTTGAATCTTTTCACCTAACTACTGAAGTACTCGAAAATCACGGTGCTCGATCGAGTAAATACTCGAAACGAGTAGATTCGCTCATCTCTAATATCTATCTATCTAATTAAATTATCTCTCATATCTATCTATCTTATTATCCATCTCTCTGATATCTATCTCATTAATTATCTATCTATCTCATATCTATCTATCTATCTCATTAATTATCTATCTCATATCTATCTACCTATCTATCTATCTCATACCTATTTCATCTATCTTATCTATCTATCTATCTATCTATCTATCTATCTATCTAACTATCTAACTATCTCATATCTATCTATCTATCTATCTATCTATCTAACTATCTCATATCTATCTATCTATCTATCTATCTATCTATCTATCTATCTATCTATCTAACTATCTCATATCTATCTATCTATCTATCTATCTATCTCATATCTATCTCATATCTATCTAACTATCTCATATCTATCTATCTATCTATCTATCTCATATCTATCTATCTATCTCATATCTATCTATCTCATATCGATCTATCTCCTATCTATCTATCTATCTATCTCATATCTATCTATCTCATATCTATCTATCTCATTATCTATCTATCTATCTCATTATCTATCTATCTATCTATCTATCTATCTATCTATCTATCTATCTCATATCCATCTATCTCATTATCTATCTATCTATCTCATTATCTATCTATCTATCTATCTATCTAATATCTTACTATCTAATATCTATCTATCTATCTATCTATCTATCTATCTATCTATCTATCTATCTATCTCATATCTATCTATCTCATATCTATCTATCTATCTATCTATCTCATATCTATCTATCTCATTATTTATCTATCTCATATCTATCTATCTCATTATCTATCTATCTATCTCATATCTATCTATCTATCTATCTCATTATCTATCTATCTATCTATCTATCTATCTATTTATCTTATATCTATCTATTATGCCTTTCTACTAAAGAAGTTCTGGGCAATTCTTCTTCCTAATTTATTTTCTATTTGCACCATTAATGCTCGTTCTCTTCTGTAGATTATTCCAACAACAGGTGACATTGGCCATGTCAGCTTCATAAGGATAAAACTTTCATCAATCCCTTTAGGAAAACCTTAAACATTAGCATTTTAAAAGCCGTGAATTTCCTTATTCATGTCTGCAGTGTCCCCCGGCCATGATGTCACCCTCCACCCCCCTTCATGACCCCCAGCTGCATCCTGACAGCCATGTGTAATTATTGGGTCGGGGAAAGACTAAGTATGATTGACAGATGATAGAACAGGAATTACTGGTGAGTGTGATTATGAGATATTTCATACATATCTTGTCCTGTCCACGTCATAAGCCATGGTGTCCGACTCATATCTCATATAAAGGGATTAATCAGGGTTTACGGGGAATCTTGCGGCACCTCGCTGTAGAATGTTCTGAGTCTTTGTCTACCTCCGCCTGTATCTCACTATCAGGAATTGGCTCTCGAGTCCCCTGGGTTCTCATTTAAACAAGATCAAACACCCAGTCACAGGAATACGGGGGCCTGTCATGTGCGCAAATCTCCAGCACCCTGAGGTAGTCGCTGACAGATGAGAGGAATCATTCCGGCCCAGGTAGATATACTTCAAGCTCCATGCTCAGGAAATATTATGTGAAATATTTACCAGATAGGAGAAAATGCAAAGACCTGTGCGGATCCTAAAGAACAATTCTACCTCTTTGCTGCTTCTTTATAGATAAAATCAACCATCTGGAATATAAAAAAAAAGTGTTGGGGGCAAATCAGGCCCCCAAAATTTAGTTTTGATAACAGACTTTTGCAGCAGTACACCAAGGTGGTCTTTGGTCTTCTTCATGTGTATGAGGGGAACCAGACATGTAGCTATAGGGGGTGCAGAGGGACCAGTTGCACTCGGTGAAGCAGGTGAAGGCTACGTAACGGCGCGGCGGTGACAGACTGAGGCGGAAGCAGCACAATTTTTACAAACTTGAAACTTAACTGAACCAAAGCAAAATAAACATTTCTCTCCATATGAGGGTTCTTCTCGTACTTAAACGTTGCGTAATAACTTGTGGCATAAACTTTCTTAAAGCGATAGTGCTGAATTATCCACTGTGAACCGTCATCTTTTGCACTTCCCCACTGGCAGCAGCAAGGCGCTTGTCTCATAAGCCATCTCCAATCATGTCCTACAACTGTTACACTAACCATAAACAGACCCTTTCCACTCCGTAAGAACTGCGTCCTTTCCTCACAGAACGCCCAACATCAAAGCCATCACTAGAGCCTATCACACGAAAATACGTGGCACTACCTCATGTCGTATACAACTTTAAATGTCTCCTAACCAGGTGCCGGCTGTACCATTTCTATGGTGCCAAAACTACGCTCGTGTTGTCACAGTCCCTGTGAGTCCTTATCCGCCATCTTAGCCAAGGATTTTACATTACGTAGTTCTGGGCGTAGTTGTTCTCTCAAGCTTTCGCAAAACAACTTTTGCTGCTCACTTCTGCTTCTCTCTCTGTCTGAACCATATGATCACACTCACTGCAGGGCTTTGCACCCTAAGATCCTAGCTGAATCCCCATCCGGCATCTCTTTTTGGCAGCCTTGGCTACTGTTCTGGTGATGGCTCCTGCCACTTCCACTTTAGGCCTCTTCTGCCTGCTGGGCTGCCTGCTGACATTTTTGCCTACGCCACTCTGCTGCTGTGACGCAGCTCAAATTCTTTATATCTCAGGCGTTTGATGCACCTCGAATATTCTCCCACCCTCACCCTTCAGCCCTGTACAGTTTGCCCTGTCAGTGGAGCAGATTTTCAGTGCGGTGATGCGCTATTTGTGCCACCGCTGCGCCATGAAGCAGGTGAAGCCTCCTCCCATCACTTCACTGTGCCTCTATGCATGGCACCCTGAGTGCCTTTCACTTTCTCCCCTTTTCCATCGTGGCTGGCGGAGGGGACCTTCACATGGCACCTGAAGTACCTCTGCACTCCTCTTCCCATCTGGTGTGGAGACGGGGGTAATGGTGGTGCTAACCACGTGGCTCTCAGGCCAGCTGTCACTATGACTTTGAGCTGCTACAAACTGTAAGGGTAGTGTGGGGCTGTGCCTTCCACTTACACTCAAAACCTGAGAAGGTCTAATGACAGCTGAGTGCTGCTCACAGCACTCAGCCAATAAGACCCAGCACTTTCAGGAAGCGGGGATTTTTAAATTCCCGGGTCAGCAGAAAGTGCTTCTGAACAGCGCCGGGAAGCCAGCGAGAAGATATGGCAGAGCCCCAACAGCGGTGGAGAGGTGATGTATATTTTTTTCTATTTTTTACAGTAGCTAGGGATGATTTTCAGGGAAGGGCTTATATTTCAATCACTGTGGGGGTTGCCTTCATCCCATTGCTTTTAATGGGGCGGCTGCGACACCGGCCCTATTGAAAGCAATGGGAGAACATCGCGATCCTCTGCCACAGCTGAGACAGGGGATTCTTTTGTCCCCGCGGGGAGTGCCATCATCACTGAACACTGTGCCAGTGCCTTCACAATGTTCAGTGATGAGGGGACTCCCCATGGGGAATCCTTGCCCGTGGCATGGACCTTGCCGTTGCACGCATATCCTATCTTTTCCAGGTGTGAGTATTTTGTGCCTGTAAAAAATGGACATGTGAACACTGCATAGGGAGCCAATGGTTCTAATAGACACGATTTTTTGTGTGCACATAGGTGCTCGCCAAAAAAAAGCTCATCTGACTTTGGCTTGAAAAAAAAAAGGAAAAGCATTGCCTCATTCAGAGCCCTAAAATGTTTCACATTTTTGTTTCCGTTTACGGTACTGGGTGAGTTTGGGTTTTTTGTTGGACAAGTGTACTTCTTAATGGTACCATGGATGATCTATATGACTTTTTGATCACTTTCTATTGTGGCTTTTGTGAGGTGACATATGCAAAATTCTCTATTTTATCCAGTTTTTTTATATTGTTATTCACGGCATGCACCATGTTGGTTAAATAATGTACTAATTTCTTATGTGGGTGAGTACAAACGTGGCGATACCAAATTTGTGGTGATCTTTTGTGTGTGTGTGTTTTTTTTTTTTTTTTTTACATACGTAGGCTACTTGCACAAGGACAATATTTCCATCCGGTTTTGGGACTGAAAATTGGCGGAGATAGAAACCATTTATGTGAATCGGTGTGTTCACATGTTTTTTGTTTTTACTCGAGCACAACTTTAAATTTGTCCATGTGCCAGTAGCCTAAGGAGGGAAAAGTAGGGTTTTAATGTTTTTAATTTTATTTTTTCACATTTTAACTTTTTTTCACACTTTGATTTTTTATTTTTGCCCCACTAGAGACCTTTGTTCGTTCTTATAATACACTGCAATACTACATTGCAGTATATAGTCCTATGAGACTTTAGCCACCGTAGATGGCAGACCTGGAGGCCATCTTCAAGACTCCGGATGTCAGAGCAATGCATCTGTACTCCGTGACCACATCACAGGGGTCTGATGGGTGATAGAGGGAGCCGCTCCCTCTGTCAGTCTTTTATCTGCCACAAGCATGTTGATTGCAACATGCGACACAAAAAGGGTTAAATGGCAGAGATCAGCAATTTCTCTGGTCGCTGACATTAGAGCAGATGCCAGGCTGTAATCAGACATATGATTACCCACTCCTCCTGGTATGGGAGACTGTGCCAGGCTTTTGATGCAGCGCTGTAAAAAGGCGCATGCACCAGAATAAGGGCTCTTAACAACTGCCGTAAAAAGGTGTATGGACAGTCGCAAAGGGGTTAATAAAATAAATGTAATTTTCTAATTATGCAAACCCGATAATCTTCAGCCGCCTCTAGTGTTTGGTGGAAGAAATGCATCTTGGAGTCTATCTTCCCCTCGTAGCCCCCATTTTCATGCGGTGTTACATATAGAGCTCTTTACATCCTGAAATTACGGGGTGGTCACTTTTGGTAAATGGAATCGACATAATAGGCGAGAGAAAGAGATTGTGTTTGAAAGGCATCATGAATGTTATATTTTGGGAACTCTAAGTGCTACAATTTAACAACAGCAGACAATTGCTTTAATAATAGGGCAATTTCCAACCATTTCATACCTAAACATTCTAACCTGTATTTATATATGTCCACCAACACGCGCCTGGATTGCAGACAGTGGGATTTTCAGCTCATTTTGCTTTCCTGTAGTGTTTCATGAAATTACAAATATCAGGAGGGATATCAAGAACCTGACACTTTTCATAAAATTGTAATGCAGGCAAAGTTTAGGAGATTGGGATAAATTGCTATCTTAATGCCAACCAAAACTTGTTGTTCCTATTAATATTTAAGGGGCATCTCCGGTCACTATTCATACGGATGTCAATGGTACAAGGAATATCCCCAGGTCACATGAGGAAAAAACGGCAATAATAAGTATTGTCCAATAGCTTTTACTTTCTCCAGAATGTCCCATCATGCCTCAGGATACAGCACAGATTGGGTATTGCCTTTATACTGGGAGGAGCATTCTCCTGTATGCAATGTTGCCACCTAGTGATCTTTACTAATCTTTGAGGAGTGAATGGCATTGATCAAATTCCCTACACTGAATTCTGAGTTAAAGAGGATGTAAACTATTCATATTCTATTCTCAGGCATGAAGAGTAGATCAGTAGGAGTCTGTCACTCGGGATCCCTGCCTATCAGCTGTTTTCTTGGTTGGTATGCTTGTGTACAGAGTTAATTTTTTCAGGAAGTAGATAGCTCCATTCTCACCGCAGTGGCCAGACTTGGTATTACAGGTAAATTTCCCATGCATTTCAACTGGATCTTGGACTGAAATACCAAGTTAGGCCACTGCAGAGAGAAGGAGCTCTCTGCTTCTTGTAGAAATCAATGCATGAGAGAGAGCAGGGGTTCTGAGTGATGGACCCTTACCGATCTACTGTTAATGACCTGTTCTGAGGACAACTGCTTTAATAAAGGGGGTGAGGGTTCTGCGTTCTGGATGCTTATCTATTAGCCAGAGTGAAGAACAACTACATTACTACAAAGTGCATATCACTGTTTGGAGGACCTGGTGCATGTATATGTTACATATACCAATTTGCCACTTTGTTAGAGAAACCTGGCCTTTCATGAGCTAAGAGCTTCGTAGTATGAAAATTAGACCTGTGACCACGGACTGCAGCATAAAATCAAGTTTTCTGTGGAACAGTTTCAGTGTGAATCTCCATTAGAATGAGAAAATTGAGTGATCTGAACGATTCCCAACAAGGCTTGGTCATCGATGCTAGACTAGCCGGGGGCCAGGATTTCATACACTGCCAACTTTGTGGGTTTTTCTTGTACAACAGTGTGGAGAGTATACTGAGAATGATGCGAGTGAGGAAATAAAATCCAGCAAAAGAGGGTCCTGTGGATGTAAACAACTTGTTAATGGAAGGGGTCAGAGGAGGATGTCAAGAATTGTTCTGTCAAGTGCAGCCAAATAAACTGCAGGTGCTCCAACTAACATTTCTGAATACACAGCTTATAATTCATTATCACGGATGGTCTATAGGAGTTGACGACCAGTTCGAGTGCCATTGCTATCTCAGAGAAACCGAAATACAAGGCACTAGACTACTAGAGTACTCCCCAGATAGTATCCAATTAATTGTCAGCAAAGTGGCGGAGTAGCAAAAAAAAGGAAGGTCAGATAAGGCTATGGTTCTGCAAGAGCTCAAGAACACAGGCTACAAGGTAGCAAGAGTACGATAGGAACTCTTAGCTGACGATCAAGCAAGGCGGTATGGGCCAGGTCCCCTTTAAATAACTTAGTTGCCTAATGTAACCATGAATGTCTACTCACAGGACCTGCGAGAACTTGGTGGCAAAGGATGGATGGGGAAGCTCCAAGATCTGGCTGTTCTCTGTATTGATTTATCTCAAAGTGTAACTGGTGAAGAAGGGGGGTTTTCACATTGTAATTATGGCAAGGAGTCCCATACAAATCAATAGGCTCTGCATATCCAGTCCTTTACACGTGTTGCCAAACAAACGACCTTCGCGTGAGCGAAACCTGAATATCAAATCTTCCAAGCTGGTAGATAAAAAGATATTTCCGTTGCTGAGCCTCCATCTTCCTTCCTGCCGGGGTCTCCTAGCCTGCAGATAGATTCATACACCCCTACAGGATGTTTCAGTGGTCTCTTTACATCTGATGTGTACGTCTACCGACAACCTCAGCAGCTTTTTCTTCCTCTGAACAGAGCATTTGCACAGTGTGACGGCACTATGTATCATATGCTAAGAGTAAACTAGGATTCCCTTTTCCTGCACCCCCTCCCTCGGCTGAACTTGATGCATATAGGGCAGCCATCTTGCCTGAGATGTTGACATCAGGGCCAGTATTAAAGAAATTTAAGCCCTAGCTGAAAGGCAGATTTGGGCCCTCATTCTCCATCCTACAATGCCAAATAATAGTTCACAAATAATGCTGCCACTCAATACCTAAATAATACCTACATACACAATCCATATAGTAATTGTTAGAACAGTGGATGTAGACCCACTGCACTACAAACCAGTTTGGCTTGGGGCTACTCCTTAGAGCAGCACCTGGGGACCCTTAGTTTTCACCCATTATCCCCACCAATTGGGATATGGTCTTTGCTGCAGGGAACCACAAGTCATTATCCCAGACATAGCCTTGGTGTTGTGGCAGCTGACACAAACTGTCCAAGGGTAACCGTAGCATGGTTCCAGAGGAGCAGGCTGAAACGTGGTCGTGATACAAAGCTGAGGTCAAGACAGGCGTAATAATCATATGAAAAATCAAGGGTCAAAGCAGTTATAGTCTGGTCCAGAAAATAGCTGAGGTCAGGAATGGAGAAGACGGGAAAGCTGAGCAGAACAGGAGCCAGTCAGAATCAGAACACTCCTTTACATACCAGACAGAACTAATTGCTCAGGCAGTGCTTAGTGGGGAAGAATGCTTTAAATAAGCAGGAGCTTGTCCAGATTGACCGGGGATGGAAAAGCTGGGTGTGCATTCTGTCTTTTTAAGAGACAGGCCGACTGCATGGAAACTGAAAGGTGATGCAACATTTGCTCCAAATGACATTTGGGCCACAGTGCTGGCCGCTACTGATGGCAGGGGCACGTAGGAAATGCTGTTGGCTGCCACCGGCTGCCATAACCATACTAAATAATAAAACCTCATACTATCATATAGCACCACCCACTTAATATTACAATTTTGTGCCCAACTACCAACACTTCTGCATAATATTAGGGTAATTTTTGTCTGGGTTGTCAAGGGATTATTGGTAACATCCTGGACCTCGGTGGTGTAGGGTAGTGAAGGGGTTGATGGTTAAACCTAAGAATATGTGCTGTGAATAATGGTTCTCGCTATGATGGTCAGAATGCTCCCAATAAATGATCTGCCTACCCAACCACTGGAACTAATGTGGGATACTATTGGGGGTTCCATGTTTGGGGACCCATAAGAAATGCAATGTGCCTCCATAAAGCCTCTGGTAAATACCTCTGCTACACACATCAGGCCATAGGTTTTCTTCACATAGATTTTTTGTATCTCCGTAGCTTTGATTAGGTGTATTTTTCATATGTACTTTTTCACCAAAAACTATGTTTTTTTATATTCTATCACAAATCACCTTCTAATTCCAGCAGGAACAAAGGGTTGGGCATGTAGAAATCCAACATGTCTGATCTTTCTTGCCCCGACACCTGCTATTGAGAGGCTTGAAAGCTAAAATAGAGATGATAAGGGTGTATTTACACGAGCGAGTGCAATATCGGTATGAGGCCAAACCTGCAAATCTGCATTTTACTATGAAAATGCAATGCGCGCTGCGAGAAAATCGTGTCGAGGTACATGCATTTATCAAGTGCATTAAATTGCATGTTGTTTCAATAAGAAAACCAAAAAATCACATTGCATGTGCATGAAACGCAAATCTACATGCAAGTGCGCTGAAATTTTTTTAACCCACTCATAAGATATAATGGGCGAGTTTTCTGCGGAATCACAGAAAAATAGGACGTGCTGCAACATTTCTATTATAAATACTGTGTTCCATTTTCGGGCGAGTGTTTTGCGCCTCCCAACACACAAAACTTGCACGGTAAAGCCCTCTGTGTAAATGCCCCCTTGGTTGGTAGGGCAGGTTCATACGTGTTCAGGCCTGTATGTTTAACGAGGACCATAAATATTTGTTGTAAGATGGACAAGAACGGGAAACACATGTTCAATCAATGCGGATCAGCTGCAATAAAAAAAAAGAAAAAACAAAAACAAACTTCTGTGTGAATCCAATCCCGACAATTGGGATTTTTTTCCCATTGTTAGCGGAGACGTCTTGGTAGAAATCCTTCAATTTGAGCTGGAATCAGACAACAGAGAGACGTCGGGCTGTCTGATGATTCGCACGGCTCAGGCATGGCTTGAAAGTAATATCTTCCCCGCACCCGGCGGCTGCTCGCCTGCTCCCAATTTGCTCTTCAGCTCCGTCATCTCAATACCAGTAGGATCAGTATATGGTGTATATATTGTATATATTATTTACCGAGGGCTCTGATCTCTGCATAAGTGAAAACTGACAGAGATAAAGAGCTGGAGCGCGGAGTCACTGGCTGCAAGCCTGCTTCTGGGCTGTAATAATCGCAGCCGCGTCTGACAGACTGCGTGTATATGACATATAGCCTATAGGGTAAATGTGTTTGTAAATACAACTCTGCACTTAGGAGGCTTCATGATAAAAATGCATCAGTTTATAGGGTTAAATCATACAGCAGGCAACAAGAGTATATGCATTGGGCCCATGGGTATTGGGAAATGTATACAGTTACCTAGCGGTATGACATCCCTACAATATTATATAAAGTATATTTACAGCTGGTATGGGTTATACATCTTCTGTATATAGTGATATGAACCATGCTGGTATAACCTGGGTATCTTATGGTACATAATTAAATATGGAGAGCCCATATAAGCTCTCCATCTCCCTGTATATAATGATATAGACCATGCTGGTATAACCTGGGCTGCTTCTGTATATTATTATATATGTACAGCTGGTATAAGTTATACATCTTCTGTATACAGTGATATGTACCATACTGGTATAACCTGGGTGTCCCCTGGTAGATCATAATATATGTACAGCTGGTATAAGTTATACATTTCTGTCTATATTCACATGGAGCATTCTGGTATAACCTGGGCATCTTCTGTATATAATTATATAAGTATAGCTGGTATAAGGTGAGCTGTCATGAATGTCGAAGATTAAAAAACATATATACTGTTCATCCACAGTCTCCATCTATAATTGTACATACTGAAGGATTGATTCATTCACAGCAGTGTTGTCTCAATGGAGCTCACAACTATATTTCTTAATTACACACATACACCCACATGATTCTTCTCTGTTAGGTATCGAAAGATTTCAGCTTGTAGATCAGATCTGGCACCTTCCTATTTAAGATAGATAAGTAGGTAATGATGAGCGATTGGTGGAATAATCAGTTTGTGTTGCTATCTGTCTGATTTCACGAAAATCATTGTGAATCAGGACAGACAATTCCGACTGCCTTTAAAGTCAATGGGATTAAAAATTGGTTTCACCATTTTGCCTCCTAGTAGGTCTCCAATGCAGCCAGAGCCCCCAAATTGCATGGGAATATAGCCACACAACTGTGAAAACACTGTGCTCCTCCAAAAAATTGTGTATAGTGTTGTAGGCGTCACTTGTAGCACAGGGGTCTCACTGCAAATAAAATAAGACCCACGTAGGGTCTCCTAGATCAAACTTTGTCCTAAGGAAGACAGCTGCTTGTTTAAAAAAAATAATAATAAAAAGTCATTAATTTTACAAGGACAATTGGAGGTCCCTTCCATCTCTATTATTCTATGACAAATTCTACCAGGTGAATGAACACAACACTCAAGCTCGGCCCTAATCCAAGGAACAGCTGTAGGGCTGCCTAAAATTACACTACCCAAGATAGCAAGCATACTGCTTGTTTTAAAAGCAATGTTATACA
Source organism: Eleutherodactylus coqui (assembly GCF_035609145.1). Classification (NCBI taxonomy): domain Eukaryota; kingdom Metazoa; phylum Chordata; class Amphibia; order Anura; family Eleutherodactylidae; genus Eleutherodactylus; species Eleutherodactylus coqui. The sequence goes on from NC_089840.1 coordinate 47,191,172, forward strand.
TTTTAGAAGGAGAGCAACACACAACACTCAAGCACAGCCGAGCAATACTATAGTTAGAATTTACTGTAGAAAAATAACCCCTAACATTCTGGTCCGTCGTTATACCTTATGCAGTGCAGTGCATTTATTGCATGTATTTTTCATGCAGCGGGGACAAGAGGTTGGTTGATCAAATTCATGGTAATTCACACTGTGTTTCTGTAAACAGTATAAGTCAGCCTGTACCAGGACCACACTATAAAGGTAAGTTCGTTGACTGGTGGTGGCGGCACACTACCGCAGTGGGGAATCGCATAAAACTAAGGAAAAAGCAGCCTGGAGTCACTAACTTTTATCTCAGGGCCTTCTGCTCTCACATCCTAGGTCTACCTTGTGTCATGCATATGCCATCATATACTATAAGATTCATGGGCACTGTCACATTGTCAAATGATGCAATTGTGCCCAGCAGTCTCAGCTATGGGAAAATCAGCTCATCTATATGATATTTGCAACCAGCGTTGATATGTCATGGTCCTTCAAGGAGTTCTCTGCTTTGCACAAGCCCCATTTGATAGGAGGGTTTACAAAAAAAAGCTGATCATAAGGTGTCAAAATGTTGGAACCTCCAATGATCACCAGTAACCTGTGGAGGAGCCTGGCAGCAAGTGTTCATATTTGCTGCAGCACCACCACAGGGAAAATGAAGTATTACACATCGCCAATTTAAATCAACAGGTTTTCCATCTAAAATAAAGAACTGCTGGGTCCTCCAAAATGAGACTTACTCTTTGTAGTTGATTTCTGCTCTGGTAAATACACACACACACAGACTATTAACTCAGAAGCCCATAATAGGTTATTTAAAAGTGGGATGATAAATCTTCTGTATGTATAGTACGTTGGTGGATACATACTGCAGTCTTCCTGTTTGGCTTTTGGAACAATATGGTTAAATGAGCGATACCCCCTCCTCTGTAATGATCACCCATAGAAAAAAATTTCAGCCATTCTGTATTGTACTGAATTATTCTTATTTTATTGCTAGCCGCGTCTCATACAGTAGATCATTTTTATGATTGCAGTGACTACGGAGAGCCCAGTTTACAACATGACAGATGTCAAGTGGCTAATCATAGCCCGAGTCCCAGTGGCCACATAGAGAGATATTAGAAAACGATGCTTTTACAAGCTTGCACAGTGATTTAAGCCTCAATATGAGGACTGCGGGCAGGCCCTGGACTATGGGGCGTCACTACGAAGGGTGGAGAGGTACAAAATCGGCACATTTGTCTTCTCTCCTCCTTTACTGATGGCAGTAACCTACTAATGTAGCCGATGACACAAGCAAAACTTTTCATTGGAAACTGCTTCCTTCAATGACATGAGCAGATATTGCAGTAATTCCTCTTTTCGAAATCCCCTTAACCCATTCTCACTATTATTGGAGCTGAGTAAAAAAGAAAATCTTGCACCTCCAACATGAATCTGTATAGTCTAAGGTGTGAGGGGGCCATAAACAGGTTGTCTGAGAATAAGGTACATTTTTGAAATATTCCCACCCAAAAACTGTCCAACATACAAACGTAAATTTCACACATTAGTGATCACAAACAAACCAACAGTCCTGATTACCCTTTGTGGAGCAAGAGATGAGATGATGTGTGTATATGACTACAGCCATCAATTATAGCAGGACAGTGAGACACCTACTATGGTAAGGTGATGAGACAAAGATGTCAAATGATCACAAAGCTTTCACAACTAAGAACAACACAGACTGTTTGGGACCAGTAACAGGGAATATTATAATTATACTGCCCCCTATGTACAAGAATATAACTACTATAATACTGCCTCGTATGTACAAGAATATAACTACTATAATACTGCCCCCTATGTACAAGAATATAACTACTATAATAGTGCCCCCTATGTACAAGAATATAACTATTATAATACTGCCCCCTATGTACAAGAGTATAACTACTATAATACTGCCCCCTATGTACAAGAATATAACTACTATAATACTGCCCCTATGTACCGGAATATAACTACTATAATACTGCCTCCTATGAACAAGAATATAACTACTATAATACTGCCTCCCTATGTACAAGAATATAACTACTATAATACTACCCGCTATGTACAAGAATATAACTACTATAATACTGCCCCCTATGTACAAGAATATAACTACTATAATACTGCCTCCTATGTACAACAATATAACTACTATAATACTGCCTCCTATGAACAAGAATATAACTACTATAATACTGCCTCCCTATGTACAAGAATATAACTACTATAATACTACCCGCTATGTACAAGAATATAACTACTATAATACTGCCCCCTATGTACAAGAATATAACTACTATAATACTGCCTCCTATGTACAAGAATATAACTACTATAATACTGCCTCCTATGTACAAGAATATAACTACTATAATACTGCCTCCTATGAACAAGAATATAACTACTATAATACTGCCTCCCTATGTACAAGAATATAACTACTATAATACTACCCGCTATGTACAAGAATATAACTACTATAATACTGCCCCCTATGTACAAGAATATAACTACTATAATACTGCCTCCTATGTACAAGAATATAACTACTACAATACTGCCCCCTATATACAAGAATATAACTACTATAATACTGCCCCTATGTACAAGAATATAACTACTATAATACTGCTCCTATGTACAAGAATATAACTACTATAATACTGCCCCATGTACAAGAATATAACTACTATAATACTGCCCCCTATGTACAAGAATATAACTACTATAATACTGCCCCCTTTGTATAAGAATATAACTACTATAATACTGCCTCCTATATACAAGAATATAACTACTATAATACTGCCCCCTATGTACAAGAATATAACTACTATAATACTGCCTCCTATGTACAAGAATACAACTACTATAATACTGCCCCCTATATACAAGAATATAACTACTATAATACTGTCTTCTACGTACAAGAATACAACTACTATAATGCTGCCTCCTATGTACAAGAATATAACTACTATAATACTTCCTCCTATATACAAGAATATAACTACTATAATACTGCCTCCTATGTACAAGAATATAACTACTATAATACTGCCCCCTATGTACAAGAATATATCGACTATAATACTGCCCCTATATACAAGAATATAACTACTGTAATACTGCCTTCTACGTACAAGAATATAACTACTATAATGCTGCCTCCTATGTACAAGAATATAACTACTATAATATTGCCCTCCTCTGTATAAGAATATAACTACCGTAATACTGCCCCCTATGTACAAGAATATAACTACTATAATACTGCCTCTTATGTACAAGAATACAACTACTATAATACTGTCCTCTGTGTACAAGACTATAACTACTATAATACTGCCCCCTATGTACAGGAATATAACTACTATAATACTGCCTCCTATGTACAAGAATATAACTACTACAATACTGCCCCCTATATACAAGAATATAACTACTATAATACTGCCCCTATGTACAAGAATATAACTACTATAATACTGCTCCTATGTACAAGAATATAACTACTATAATACTGCCCCATGTACAAGAATATAACTACTATAATACTGCCCCCTATGTACAAGAATATAACTACTATAATACTGCCCCCTTTGTATAAGAATATAACTACTATAATACTGCCTCCTATATACAAGAATATAACTACTATAATACTGCCCCCTATGTACAAGAATATAACTACTATAATACTGCCTCCTATGTACAAGAATACAACTACTATAATACTGCCCCCTATATACAAGAATATAACTACTATAATACTGCCTTCTACGTACAAGAATACAACTACTATAATGCTGCCTCCTATGTACAAGAATATAACTACTATAATACTTCCTCCTATATACAAGAATATAACTACTATAATACTGCCTCCTATGTACAAGAATATAACTACTATAATACTGCCCCCTATGTACAAGAATATATCGACTATAATACTGCCCCTATATACAAGAATATAACTACTGTAATACTGCCTTCTACGTACAAGAATATAACTACTATAATGCTGCCTCCTATGTACAAGAATATAACTACTATAATATTGCCCTCCTCTGTATAAGAATATAACTACCGTAATACTGCCCCATATGTACAAGAATATAACTACTATAATACTGCCTCTTATGTACAAGAATACAACTACTATAATACTGTCCTCTGTGTACAAGACTATAACTACTATAATACTGCCCCCTATGTACAGGAATATAACTACAATAATACTGCCCCCTCTGTACAAGAATATAACTACTATAATATGGTCCTCTGTGTGCAAGAATATAACTACTATAATACTGCCTCCTATGTACAAGAATATAACTACTATAATATGGTCCTCTGTGTGCAAGAATATAACTACTATAATACTGCCCCTATGTACAAGAATATACTATAATACTGCTCCCCTTTGTACAAGAATATAACTACTATAATACTGCCCCCTATGTACAGGAATATAACTACTATAATACTGCCCCCTATGTACAAGAATATAACTAGCATAATAATGCCGTTTGAAGTCAAAAAGCGATTTGCCAAAATTCTCCTATCTATGCCTAAAATATGCTTCTGAACAAATATTAGAAATGTTATATGCAACTGGTATCACTTGTACAGCAATGACATAGATGTGATAATAGTGGGTATTGTGGCATCACCTTTATACATTCAAAAACAATCATAGAGCAGCATATAGGAATCTAAGAAGCATTCTCCTTCACATCCTAAGGGTGGCTTTACACAAGTGTGTGCATATATAGGTGCGCACCCCTGTACGTGCAAAAACACGCGTGTATGAAGGTCCGCGCATTGCCTTCAATGGAGCTGTGACTGCTGCTGGCGGCTGCATTGAAGGCAATGGTCTGCTGGCACCTCTGAATTGTTTTTCAGGGAAGATCTTTAAATATAAGCCCTTCCCTGAAAAACAAGCCAAAGTAGTGTAAAAAAAAAAACATACCCCCCTTTCTTCAGCTGCCGGGGCTCAGCCGCATTCTGTCTACGCTGTCCCAGACTGCACTGAAGGTCTTTCAGCAGATGGGGAATTAAAATCCCCGCCTGCTGAAAGAGCTGCTTCTGATTGGCTGAGGCGCTCAACCAATCACAGACAGCTCTCGTCTGTCATTCATCCAGTTTTTTTTACACTAGTTTGCCTTTTTTTTAAAGGGAAGGGCTTTTATTTAAAGCCCTTCCCTGAAGAACAGTTACAGGATGCCGGCCACTTGGTCCTCTGTGACAGCTGCAGTAGGGAATTCTTTATACTCCGCGGTGATGAAGAAAACATCTACCGCATGTGGCAGATGTATTCTTCATCCCCGCGGGGGACACGGCAGTGGCAAACAGGTAAGTATATATATATTTTTTTTTTTTTTACACTAGTTTGGTTTGTAAAACACGGACATGTGAACGCACCATAGTGGTTGTAATAGATGCATGTTTCTGTGCGCACATAAACACGCTTGTGTGAAAACACCCTAAGATGTATATTTATTGTCTCCACATATAATGAACGACATTTCGACCACCAATGTGGTCATTATCAAGCTTGTGGTTTTGTGATCACCTTTATACATTGTCGTTGTTAGTAGTACATGCTTAAAAATTCAGAAAACTGGAAATGTTACAGATGCGGACCAGACTGCAGAAACCACAGGCCCTTCTATGGTATCGCTACATGGTTTCGGGTGGTCCAGCCTCTTGCGTTGTCCTACTATATAGCCCCTCATGGTTACCTGCTTTGTTCATGACTAGTAGTAATAGCACATTTTCTGTGAAGTATCAACAGTAGCCAGTAGTGCACTAGTGGCATCACTAGGCCATGGCTAGGGCATCAATGTTTTCTGGGTGGCTTGCCGGGTGTCCTTGGCATGTGATTGCCACTGTCAGCTGAAGCATTCTACAATTAAAAACTAGCTTATACAAGCAAAGAAACAACGTGGCTAGCATGGTGCATCGTGGCTGTAATGAGGAACTTTGTTGTTGTCATGGGAATGTAGTTGCTGTTAAGTGGGCATTGTGGCTGGCATAGCGTAGCATTAAGTACTGTGCAGGGGGTCATTGTGGCTGACATATGGAGTATTATGATTGGCATAGGGGTGATTGTGCCTGCTGTGGTGGTAATCTGTGGCTGTCATCGGAGGTATGTGGTAGAATAGTGAGGAGCCTGGGCAGCAAACTCTGCCGATTCTTGTAGTGCTTCTTATTATTCAGACTTCATTTAATCAGTTTCCCTTTCCCCAGCTAAACAGAACTCCACAGTGCCCCCTTGTTCTCAAAATCTAAAACACCCATGTTCACCTCCTTTCCCCTAATCCTCTAGTCTGCCCATCACTCAGTAGAGGTGGACAAAAAACTGTTCTGTTCTGCTACGATCAGCTATGAACCAACATAGAAAGATATATTTTGTAGAAATACATTTTAGGCATGATTAAAAGAGGAGCAATAGGTGGCAAGAATGTAACTATAGGGGGCGCAATGCTTGCAGTCACACTCCCAGGCCCTTGTGCCTGGTGGAGCCCAATAACTTCTTTAGTACATAGTAGAGTATCAGTGTTATAATTAGCACATAATGCTCAGGGGCCCTCTTAAAGATTCTGCATAGGGCCAGGCGTTTTCCATTACACCATTGATAGGTGGACTGGCTACATATTACTAGTATTGATGAGATAACACATTCTGCTCCTGTTAAACTGTATTTTCTCCTCCTCTGTGGTCTGAAGTGATGTGTGCGTCTCCGCCACCTCTCTCTATGACCTTTCTCATTGCTGCGTCTGGCAAACTCATGAAATATTTATTGGAATAAAATAAAATGCTGGTTGCCCCCTGACTCGGCGGTGTCTGTCATGTTATATGTATATGTCGCCAACACAAAAGACCCTTCCTCCCTCACGGGGGGCTACTGCAGAACAGTCACAGCTCAGCCATGTAATGTATGTATTCTGCACCCACCCATTGGTACATGTAACTGTAGAGGTAAAGCCAATCATTATAGTTTATTTGGGTTATTTGTTTTTCTCAAATTTTTCCTATTTTTTAAAAAATTTTGCACCCTCCCATTGATAGAACTAATGAAACTGCAGCCGCACAGCCAAGGATAAAATTGTATTTTTCACTAGATTATTTTTATGTCTGTTTTATTTTATTATTTTTATTTCATTTCTTTGTGAGTTTTAATGTCATTTTGCTTTTGCTATTGCCCCCACCCACCAATGATGAGAGGCTGACCACCCAAAAAACATTTTTTTTATATTGTGCTATTTTTTTTACTTTGTTTTTTTTTTATTCCTACATTTAGTTGCATTTTTTATGTTTATTTTGTCCCCCTCCCCCCATATTCTTGTCCCAGCATATAATGCTATAATGCCCAGTACTTGTATTGGTAACTCTGTGACCCTGACAACAAGGAAATACAGCAAGCGTCTGTCTTTTAATACACGTCCAGAGGAAATAGACCATTTGGCTCAATTACTAGTAAATAATGTCTTGTCTGCCTTCAGTCGCAACATTGTTATTATCTGATCCAAACAAAATAAAGCTACTATTTGTTATTTATTTCTTTTTATTTTCTCCTAAAATGAGTTTTCCTCTACTGAGTACAATTTACTGCAGCTTTTAGTTGATGCGCTGCAATCCTTTATGTCAGGGTTGAATATTTAAAAATAAAAAGTTTTCAATGTACATTTACGGTTAAGAGAAACAAAGAAAAAGAAATTAATTTTTATTTAGATTCGTTTTAGTTGAGGCTGAAAAGATAAATAAAATGTAAATTTAATATACAAGAAAATTACAGATATGGGAGATCCAACTGCAAATGAAGATATGCTGAAATAGACGTAATATACTGCAAAGAAATGTGATGAATTCATATTTAATAGAAATGTAATTCATTAATTCATGTTGGTGGATGAAATAAATAATAAAACTAATATAATACAAGATAGATAGATATGAGATAGATATGAGATAGATAGATAGATAGATAGATATGAGATAGATAGATAGATAGATAGATAGATAGATAGATAGATAGATAGATAGATAGATATGAGATAGATAGATATGAGATAGATAGATAGATAGATAGATAGATAGATAGATAGATAGATAGATAGATAGATATGAGATAGATAGATAGATATGAGATAGATAGATAGATAGATAGATAGATAGATACATAGATATGAGATAGATAGATAGATAGATAGATAGATAGGAGATAGATAGGAGATAGATATTTAGAGAGATATGAGAGATAGATAGGAGATAGATAGATAGATAGATAGATAGATAGATAGATAGATAGATAGATAGATAGATAGATAGATAGGAGATAGATAGATATGAGATAGATAGGAGATAGATAGATAGGAGATAGATAGATAGATAGAGAGATAGAGAGATAGAGAGATAGAGAGATAGATAGATAGGAGATAGATAGATACATAGATATGAGATAGATAGATAGATAGATAGATAGATAGATAGATAGATAGATAGATAGGAGATAGATAGATAGGAGATAGATAGATAGATAGATAGATAGATAGATAGATAGATAGGAGATAGATAGATAGATAGATAGATAGATAGATAGATAGATAGATAGATAGGAGATAGATAGATAGATAGATAGATAGATAGAAGAGAGATATGAGATAGATAGATAGATAGATAGATAGATAGATAGATAGATAGATAGAAGAGAGATATGAGATAGATAGATAGATATGTGATCTCAACATACTCTTCTTCTTGACGTACATCGTTTTCTCCAAGTCAATACCATGATTGCACGGTCGCTCCAAGCACTTCATTAGAAGTCTGTTTTGCCCACTGGAAAATCACTGATGCAAGAGCAGCACAACATGCGACCACAAAGAGATGACATTCATGGCGCCATATCGTGTCAAGATCGCCTGACACATTGCCACTCACGCAGCCTTGTGGTCATTGGTCAACATTTGTGGCTTCTATCTGGAGGAAACTTTTCGGAAATGCCAACTTTGCACAATCAAAGATCCTCCACAATCCTCCTCTCACAATCCTGTTGGAGTGGTTGAGGCTCCATTGGTTTGTTCTCACATGACATTTGGCCTTATTTGAACTGTCACACCCACAAATATAAGTTTTTAACATCCATTCACCGCATCTCTTACTGAACTAACGATGAAGGTCGATGGGTGTCAGTCCATGCGTGTGAAGAAAATGGATCATTATGCCAGTGATGGCAAACCTTTTAGAGACAAACTGCAACCCAAAACCCACTTATTTATCGCAAAGTGCCAACACGTCAGGGGGCGGGGCTTATCACAATGTATGATTTTACCTCTGTCGTTATAAGAAGGACAGGGCTGTTTCAAAATAGACCGGGTGCAGATTTTGACTGTCTTTTGGATGCGGAAATGCAGTGGAATTTGCCACGAAAAATTACCGCTGAGGACATTCTGCAGCATTTACGCCATGTGTAAACATACCCTAGTAGTAATAGTGACCCCCACAGTGGCCTCAGTAGTAATAGTGTCCTCCAAAGTGGCCTCAATCGTAATAGTGACCCCTCAGCAGTAATAGTGACCCCCTCAGCAGTAATAGTGTCCTCCACAGTAGCCCCAGTAGTAATAGTGTCCCCCACAGTGGTTTCAGTAGTAATAGTGTCCTCCACAGTTGCCCCAGTAGTTATAGTGATCCCTGAAGTAGCCTCAGCATTAATAGTGACCTCCCCACAGTACATTGAGTAGTAATCTGCCCTTATTTGATCGACACACAATGCTGTGTGATATGTGTTCACAGTCCAATCAATACAGTGCCATGAATAATACTGTCATGTAGTGCCAAGGTCAGTGCCATAGATTGCCTTGATGAATAGTCCATACACTGCCTTGAGTAATACTAGCATATAGTGCCCAGATCAATACTCCATACAGTGCCATGAGTAATACTGGCATATAGTGCCCAGATAAATACTCCATACAGTGCCATGAGTAATACTGGCATATAGTGCCCAGATTAATATTCCATATAGTGCCATGAGTAATACTGCCATATAGTTCCTTGATCAATAGTCCATACAGTGCCCTGAGTAATACTTTCATATAGTGCTCAGATAAATACTTCATTCATTGCCATGAGTAAAACTGCAGTATAGTGCTCCGATCAGTACTCCATACATTGTCATGAGTTATTATGCCATATAGTGCCCAGATCAATACTCCATACAGTGCATGAGTAATGCTACCATATAGTTCAATCAATATTCCATACAGTGCCATGAGTAATAGTACTATACCATGTCCTATTACCGGTAGTACTACTTTAGCTTAATATAGTATGCCCACTCCGCTGACCTGTCCTACAACAGTATGTGCTGACCTAAGATTTTTTCCAGCCTGTGATTTCCATGGTTTGCATAGTCATTGCATTAGCCCGATAGACAGACATGATAGGCCACTAGTTCCCTTACACCCAAAAATCATGGTAAAAAAAAGAAATAATCTTAAAAAGAAAATGTGTCATTGACTGGGACAAAAAAAAAGTTCTGACTGTACCGTGACAGTTGGCGATTGCTCACTGTTAGTCGGTAGAACTTTAAGTCCCATGTTCATTGCTATTTTCTGGTTTCACTTTTATTCCCCCCGACGATAGTAAATTAGTTACTTGGTCAGCGCTGTTTATGTTCTGTGGTTTTGTCAGTTCTGTAAAAGTTGCAGCAAGGACTAAAGTAGCCGAGTGTCATGTTTAATATCAGGTCAACCGCAGCCTCATAAAGAACATAGTCACTCACGGGAGCTCTGCACAAGCTTCAGTCATTTTATATAATATGTATGATTATTATGCAAAAAGTTATAAATGTTTGAATACAGCCCAATGTGAAGAACGAGAGCAAGGAAGAGGCATAAGAAAACTGAGGAAGGAGGAGGAAAGTCTGACCCAGTAACGAGCTCCGCACCCGTGTCAGCTGCACCTCATTGTTGAACCAGCCTTCGCCTCACAGTGATAGCTCCATTTACCTTCTTGGAGAAGACAATATATTATGTTTAGGATGAAGGGGGACAAGAGGTACCTGCCAAATAACTGCTACTGCTGGGATGTCCAGTAATACGGAGAATGGGGTTGCAGGAATCCTGTCCCTGGCAGAAGAGGCATAGCTACAGGGCCCTGGAGCCTTAGGGGGCCCAAAGGCCCCTCTATCCCATAAGAAACCAGTATTATAAGCAGCTCATGGTAGGTAGGGGGCCTTGTTACAGACTTTGCATCAGGGGCCCAAGAGCATCAAGTTACGCCTCTGGGTGGCGTCATTATCTCTTTCCGTTAAAGGGATAATCCTAAAATGTAAAGTTATCCCCTTTCCACAGGACAGGGCATAATTTCATGATCTGTGGGGGTCCCGCTACTGAAACCCCTTCCAATTCCAAGAACAGGGGTCCTGTATCCCCTTCCTCCTTGTGTGAGCTTTCAGTACCCGCCACAGTGAGGGGTGGTTATGCCGGGCCGGTGCTGATTCATTCACTTTCAATGAGATTGCTAGAGATAGCCGAGGTAGAAGTGCTCGGCAAATTCCATCAGCCCCATTGAGGTGAATAGATCGGCAGCCACATGTGCTCGGCCATAGCTCCATTTAATGTGCCATCTCTGCAGTGATGAGAAGAGGAGACACTGGACATTATTGTCCCCTTTAAAGGACAGTTACTGTGAGAGTACACACAACTTACCATGATAATATGTACCATAAATTCACAATGTTTGATTAAGGCTAAAGGCACACGGTCGTATTTTGGGGCCATGTGTGGTTTGTGTATACTAGGGACAGCACATGGCCCCATTATAACCCAGTAAGCCATACATGTGCACATGGCCCCATGACTGGTCTTATTCTCATCAGTTTTCATGGTCCAGAGTAGGGCATTAAGTGTGTAGGGTCTGCGTAGATTGGAAGCACACAGACTGGTGTCCATGTGCTGTTCGATGCCAGTTACAAATCCTTAATCAGCAGCCACACCCACATAAAGACCCTTCTGCTCCATTAGAACACCAGTGCTATAAATGTCATATATTGGTAGGAGGGCCATGGTCCAAATTTTGCATTGGGGCCCCATCTTGCTGCACACACGGCTTCCATGGAAATGACTTCACAGCCAAAATTGTTTAATTCAGTCTTCAAATGGTCCGTTATACAGTCTCCACCCATTGACAACTGTGCCAGCTGACAACCATCAATCCACGAGCCCAGAAACTGCACATAAGTAATATTTCCTTCATTTTTAGCCTGACATTGGCTACTCTTTCTTTTTTATGTCTCTTTCATTTTGCTCATGGTCTCAGTTATTGTCTCTCCTGGGAATTTGAGCAAGATAGTAGAATGGCTATGCAGCAGGATTGATTCTGGATGCCAAAATTACCACTTGCGTGGTTTGGATGTTCAGCTGACCTTTCCGACCAGAGAGAAGTAGTGGCACATTGAAATAGATAGGACTGGACTAAAAAGTCCCTTAACCACTTGCAGACCTCCATGATCTAAATGTCATGGCATCATTTGCCCAATAATTTTGGAACTATATTGTGTTATTAATGGACACTGTATGGCACTATTATGTAAGTACTGTATGGCACTATTATGCATGCAAGCACTTTATAATACTGTTATTTTGCACTGTTTAGTGATGTTATTTATGAACTATATAGTTTTATTAAATGAACACTGTATAAGCATATTAAGATGTTATTTAGCATTGTTTAGAGCAGGGGTCCCCAACTCCAGTCCTCAGGGACCACCAACAGGTCATGTTTTCAGGATATCCTATAGTAAGAACACCTGTGGTAATGTCTGAGGCACTGACAATAATTGCATCACCTGTGCAATACTGAAGAAATCCTGAAAACATGACCTGTTGGGGGTCCCTGAGGACTGGAGTTGGGGAACACTGGTTTAGAGGTATTGTTTCTGCATTATATGTCATTTTTGGACCTTAGTAAAAGGGTTTTCCTGCACTGAAAGATTACCAGGATAAGTCATGAATAGCTGATCATGTGTCGGTCCGCCGCCCCGGAACCACAGCCGATCATCTGCTCACAGGGATTCTATTTTGGTGTATGGAGCAGGAAACAGACATTGTGCTGTGGCCCGGTACAATATAGTATCTTTCAGTGAGGTGAATGGAAGCTATGCCTGTAATAGTATGTTTGGACACAGTAATGGTGTAAAGTATGGAGCTAGGAATAATAATAAGTCATAAAAACTGATGATCCTAAGATCAATACCCCACTAACTTACAGTTACTGCGCCTTTAATCTAATACTCATAATACGTTTACAGTAGCAATAGGTAAATAAATAATAATCAAAATACTAACAACCACCTGTCTGTGAGTGAGTGAGTTACATGTGATGATGTCACCGTCATATGATCAGTCAGCGGGTCTCTGAGCTCCGCCCTTGATCACAAGATGGTGACATCATCACAGGTCCTTCATCCCTGTGCACTGAATGAGGGATTACAGATGGACTACACCCCCCACAAACCTACTTCTGTTCATGCCCATGTTGTGAAGCCGTTATCTGGCTTGTAGCACTCCCATTTTGTCCTACACCTTTTTTACTCTACGGCCTTCACAATATATTTGGGCCCTACTTTCATTAGGGGTTTGCTTCACCCATTTTTCTGCTGCATCTATCTAACATATGGAGCTGTCTGCTTTCGGCACTGTAAGAGCGGCCTTGCAAACACCTGATTGGCTGGGATTCCGCAGGGGCAAACCAAGACGTAGATAGTTACTGATGACCTATCCTAGGGATACGTTATCGGTCTTTCAATGCTGGACAACCCCTTTAAGGCAAAAAAATATGTCACATGGCTACCATGCATTTGCACAGGGGTCTCCACAGACTTCAACCTGGGACTAGAAGAGGGGGCAGCCACCAAGATTGGTGAAAATAATGTGAAAAACAAAATAACCTTACTATATTTAGTATTTCTGTGGACATATTGGAGACTGGGAAGGTTGAAGTAAGAATAAAAATGGTTATATTAAAAAGACTGTCAATTCCCCATATCTCCACTTAGTAGAAGTGATAGCATCAGTCAGCAGACTGCGGGCTGTAGCTCGGCGGGGGTAATTACGATCAGGTGTCAGGGGCCCGGAGCTATATATAACTCCCCGCTCCATCTGATCACACTGAGAGCCGCATTAACCACCATGGAAAGAAGAGACAAGCCGTCAACCCGTGTCAGATGCAGGCGCAGTACAGGTGAACCTCGCCGGGTTGTTTAACCCCTTTTTCATCAGTGTCAGATAAATGTATGTCTGACACTTAATATAGTAGCAGCGTAAGAAACCCAACTATATGATGGACCGTCTACGGGGTTACTGAGATCTGTAGGATAAGCTTATGGGGTCAGCAAGAAGGTTTTCCATTGTTGAAAAATATTATTATTTTAACTCCTTCTGGAATTATTGGGACTTGTAGGTTTGATAGTATCACATATGATAGGCTTAGATACATGGCTTAGCACACTGTATCACATATGATAGGCTTAGATACATGGCTTAGCACACTGTATCACATATGATAGGCTTAGATACATGGCTTAGCAGACTGTATCACATATGATAGGCTTAGATACATGGCTTAGCAGACTGTATCACATATGATAGGCTTAGATACATGGCTTAGCAGACTGTATCACATATGATAGGCTTAGATACATGGCTTAGCAGACTGTATCACATATGATGGGCTTAGATACGTAGCTTAGCAGACTCTATCACATATGATAGGCTTAGATACATGGCTTAGCAGACTGTATCACATATCATAGGCTTAGATACATGGCTTAGCAGACTGTATCACATATGATCGGCTTGAGCTAGTATTTAAAAAAACGCCCATGTCACTTATGCAAAAAAATTGACATTGGTGTGCAACTCCATGTATTTGCCCCGTATTCTGACCATGTATTCGTTTTTTTTACCCTGTATGGCATCTGTTTTTCAGGTCTGCAGAAAAAAAAAACTGAAACAAGCCCAATGTTTTTTTCTGCATCATTTTTTAAAAAATGGACAGCACATGGATGGCATCCCCATACTGTCCGTTTTTATTCCCCCCTGTGCCCATTGTCCTGAATTGGCAAATCTCACCTATAAAATGGATCAGAATAGTGCATGCAATGTTTTTTCACGCAGTCCATGTCTGCGTGAAAAGACTCGCTAGCGTGTGTGGTGGCCACATAGTATAATATGGGTCCATGTGCTTTCTTTATGTAGTTTGATTTTTAAACAGCCTACACACAAACAGAAAAAACGCTTTAAATCAATGGATGCCGTCCGATCCACGGCCCGCCCGCAGCTGACACTGCGGATGTGCCGCGGATCCACGGTAAAGCAGGAGGTTAAAAAGTACAGCGAACCCAGAAGTGGAGGGATCCGTGCGGACGCCACTGCCAGGAAAATCAGGTAAGCATGGCTCACTGGCTGCGGGCATGGGGGGATTGGATGGAATCCGCGCACGGAACCCGCGCATGCCGTGGACATGAGGCCGGAGCAAAACGAACTTCTTTTTTAAATTTATTTATTTCTTACATAAGAAACAGATAAATTACAACTGAGGTTACAATTTTTTTCCAGTCTCATAAATAAAAGTGTAAAAAAAAAAATTCTAAAAATAATTTTAAAAAATAGCGGCTCAGTGGTTAGCATTAGAGATGAGCGAGTATACTCGCTAAGGCACATTACTCGAGTATCCCCCTGCTGGTCTCTAAAGATTCAGATGCCGACGGCAGGCGGGGAGCGGCGAGGAACGGAGGGGAGATCTCTCTCCCTCTCTCCCCCCAACTCACCTGTCACCGGCGCCGGCCCCCGAATCTTCAGAGATGAGCGGGGAGATACTCGGCTAAGGCACTACTCGCTCGAGTAATGGGCCTTAGCGAGTATACTCGCTCATCTCTAGTTAGCATCATTACCTTGCAGTGCTGGTGCCCTGGGTTTCAATCTGATCTAAGAATGCCTCTGCATAAGGCTTGTATGTTTGTGTGCTTTTCCTCCCAGATGCCATAAAAACATGCTAAAAGGTTAATTTGGAAGTTAGATTGTGGGGAAATCTACAAGAGCAATGAAGGTGAAGGTTATCTGTGCAGCGCTGCGGACTATGTCTGCTCTATAGAGGGGGTTTAAATAAGTAAAAAAGAAAAGTTTCAGCCCCACATTTCTTATAATCCTCGTTTTAATTTGTTTCTTCAAATTTGTGGTTCGGATAAACACTGAATATGTAGGATGAGACTAAAAGACAAAGCGTTCTCCTTTTACAAATATATGTATACATAAAAATATATAAAAATGAGTGAAATTTATATTTTCTAAGATTAGAATTATAATCATTTTTAGACACCTCGTACATTTAGATTCACGCACTACTATTAATAATTAGCGAATTGCTGGATTTTTGTGTTTTTTCTTTGGTTTACACACTTTTATTCCTACTACTCCACAGATACTACGGTTTATGTCCAATGTGTTTACATTAATTACAAGGAAAGAATACTGTTTTTTTACATATTTTATGGTTCAACATAACAATAGATTTCTTGTACAAAGTGTTAATCCGACAGAACGATTTTATATATAGAATCCAGTTTTTAATAAGGAAAAAGAAAACATCAGGTACATAAAAACATTAACGAGAGCGTGGATTATGGAGCCGCATGTACATTTACAGACAGATGGATGCGTACATTTAGTAGCAATGTTTAGTTGGGACTCTACAATGGGGGATATGTTATCATTCAGTGCTGTGCAAAAGTTTTAGGCAGGTGTGGAAAAAAAAAAAGTTGCAATGCTTTCAAAAACAGAAGTGTTAGCCTGGGTTCACACAGGGTGGATTTGCCACGGTTTTGCCACGGATTGCCGCTGCATATCCACACTGAGGCAAAACCGCTGCATTTGCAGTGCAATGCAGCACAAATGAGTTTTGGAAAAAAAGCTGTTCTCACAGTGCAGAAATGCAACTGCGGCGCGGTTTTAAAAGAAGCAGCATATCCATTCTTCTGTCTTTTCCGCAGCGCTTTTTTGTCCCTAGACCTCTATGGAAGCAGCTAAATCCGCACCAAAATACGCTGCAAAATGTAAAAGAGCGCTGCGGAAAAAACCGCTTGCGGATTTTTCCGCACGAAAATCCGCAAGCCAAAATTAACCTTTGAAGCCGTTTTGCCGCAGAAGCAGTTCTTCTGCGGCAAAACCGCAGCAAACCCGCCCTGTGTGAACCCAGCCTTAGTAGTTTAGCAACCTAAATCACATCAGTATTTGTTTTGACCGCCCTTTGCCTTCAAAACAGCATCAATTCTTCTAGATATACTTGCACACAGTTTTTGAAGAAATTCATCAGGGCAGAGTTTTCAAACATCTTGGAGGATTAACTACAGATCTTCTGTAGATGTAGCTTACTCAAATCCTTCTCCCTCATCATGTAATCCCAGACAGACTGGATGATGTTGAGATCAGAGAGGGCCATATCATCACTTCCAGGACTCCTTGTTCTTCTTTATGCTGAAGATAGTTCTTAATGACATTGGCTGGATGTCTTGGGTCGTTATCCTGCTGCAGAATAAATCTGGAGTCAATCAGGCGCCTTTAATTTCAAACTTTGCAGCATTTTTCCCACACCTGTCTAAAACTTTCACACCGTACTGTAGACAGACAGATGTGTAAATTTAAAAGCATTCTTTAGTTCTGACTCTACTAGGAGGGATATATTCAATTTAATTATAAGAGTATATACACATACTTATATATTACATATATAACATATTTACCTGTAAAATCTGAGAGTTCAAAAAGTCCCAAATTTGGAGTAATATACCTCGCCATAAAGAAAAGTGGCTCAAGATCACATCGAAGGAGTCCCCCTTTAACCCACCCCAGTCCAATTTCCCTGCCACCCGTGCACTCCCCAGCTCTTATTCATTTTGGGTGAGAAAGCGCATTGTGGATTCCTTGGAATTACTCAACAGAAACACGTAAAAATGATGTCATGATGATTTTATTAGCAATTTTTTAAAAGCTAAAAGTGAATTAATATGTATATGTAGTATTATTATATATGCATATTACACTGTGCAGGAGAGAGGGCCGTCATCAGAGCTCTCTTCTGAATATTACAGTATACAGGAGAGAGGTCCGACATCGCAGCTCTCTTCTGTATGTATATTACAGTATACAGGAGAGAGGTCCGACATCACAGCTCTCTTCTGTATGTATATTACAGTATACAGGAGAGAGGTCCGACATCGCAGCTCTCTTCTGTATGTATATTACAGTATACAGGAGAGAGGTCCGACCTCGCTGCTCTCTTCTGTATATATATTACAGTATACAGGAGAGATGTCCGACATCGCAGCTCTCTTCTGTATGTATATTACAGTATACAGGAGAGAGGTCCGACATCGCAGCTCTCTTCTGTATGTATATTACAGTATACAGGAGAGACGTCCGACATCGCAGCTCTCTTCTGTATGTATATTACAGTATACAGGAGAGAGGTCCGACATCGCAGCTCTCTTCTATATGTATATTACAGTATACAGGAGAGATGTCCGACATCGCAGCTCTCTTCTGTATGTATATTACAGTATACTGGAGAGAGGTCCGGCATCGCAGCTCTCTTCTGTATATGTATATTACAGTATACAGGAGAGAGGTCCGACATCGCAGCTCTCTTCTGTATGTATATTACAGTATACAGGAGAGAGGTCCGACATCGCAGCTCTCTTCTGTATGTATATTACAGTATACAGGAGAGAGGTCCGACATCACAGCTCTCTTCTGTATGTATATTACAGTATACAGGAGAGAGGTCCGACATCGCAGCTCTCTTCTGTATATGTATATTACAGTATATAGGAGAGAGGTCAGACATTGCAGCTCTCTTCTGTATGTATATTACAGTATACAGGAAAGAGGTCCGACATCGCAGCTCTCTTCTGTATGTATATTACAGTATACAGGAGAGAGGTCCGACATCGCAGCTCTCTTCTGTATGTATATTACAGTATACAGGAGAGATGTCCGACCTCGCAGCTCTCTTCTGTATGTATATTACAGTATACAGGAGAGAGGTCCGACATCGCAGCTCTCTTCTGTATGTATATTACAGTATACAGGAGAGATGTCCGACATCACAGCTCTATTCTGTATATATATATTACAGTATACAGAGGAGAGGTCCGACATCACAGCTCTATTCTGTATGTATATTACAGTATACAGGAGAGAGGTCCGGCATCACAGCTCTCTTCTGTATGTATATTACAGTATACAGGAGAGAGGTCCGACATCGCAGCTCTCTTCTGTATGTATATTACAGTATACAGGAGAGAGGTCCGACCTCGCAGCTCTCTTCTGTATATGTATATTACAGTATACAGAGGAGACGTCCGACATCGCAGCTCTCTTCTGCATAGTGTTAGAAGCATGTGTCAGACCTCATACGACAGCGGAGCTATGCAGGGAAATCTCAATGTTGGACGAGGTCCTATACTGGATAGGAAAGGGTTAACTTTAAATTCAACACATTTTGGATGCAGAACCACATTTTTTAATTAGAACTAATGGTTTCCCCGCGGACCCCCTATTTGGCTCACATACTCTACGTCACAAGTGAAAACTCTGTTGCGAGTAGATGTCAGGTAGATAAGTTCCCAGCTCTGTTAAGAAGCACAGGAAACCTCGATGTCGAGAAGCACAGATGCTGATCTACTCTTGGTAACCACACCGAGCAAAACACAACTAATTAGGCTTTTGTTTTAAGTTAAGCAATTTTCATCCCAAGAATGAAGTTTTTCTGAATTAATTAATACAATAAACTTACTGAATGTAATGTGTAGATAGTTTTGTGTGAATTTGGGGGAGGGGTATTGTAGTCCAATTTTTACTTACTCCGAAAATCGAGGGTTTTCCCATGTTCTTCTATTTTTCTCAATTCTGGATGGCCATACCAACCAATGTTGTGACCTAGAAAATGGGTGTCCTAAAGGGATCTGAGTGTCATAGATAGGATTTCCAGAAAGGTAAAAATGACCCTTAAAGGAGTTTAATGAGATTATAAGAACATGACTGCTTTCTTCTAAAAACAGCACCACTCTTGTCCATAGGCTGCGCTGGTATTGCAGCTTAGGGTGGATTCACACGAGCGTGTTTATGTGCGTACAGTTGTGCACACAAAACCACGCTCCTATTAGAACCATTAGTTCCGTGTTTTACAGGTGTGCAAACGCACATACCTGCAACACATAGGACATGCGTGCACCATAGATCCGTGGTGAGCGTCAATATTCCCCAGCGTGGAGATCCCTTGTCACTGAAGGTGCTGTCACAGTGTTCAGTGATATGGGAACTCCCCACGGGGAGTAAAGAATCCCCTGCCACAGCTGGACAGGTGGGGTAGAGGATTTCTTCATCTCCGCGGGGAGTAAAGAATCTCCCACCATAGCTGTCACAGTTGTGGCAGAGGATCGCGATGTTTACAATGAATTCAATGAATGGCCAAGCACTGCCTGTGATTGGCTGCATACTGTGTCCAATCACAGGCAGCACTCAGCCATCATTCAAGGAATGGCTGAGAGCTGCTTGTGATTGGCTGAGTGCTCAGCCAATCAGATACAGCCCTTTCAGCAGGCGGGGATTTTAAATCCTTGCCTGCTGAAAGAGCTTCAGAGAAGACAGGCTGGACGCGCCTGAGCCCCAGCAGCTTAGGAGGAGTATAATTTTTTTTTATTTTTAACACACTCTAGGGATGATTTTCAGGGAAGGGCTTATTTTTAAAGCCATTCCCCGAAAATCCCTGCAGGGCTTGTCGGCAGCCCATTACTTTCAATGGGGCTACAGAAGTACCGGTCCTATTGAAAGTAATGGGAGAACATTGCTATCCTCTGCCACAGCTGTGACAGCTGTGGCAGGGGATTCTTTACTCCCTGTGGGGAGTCCCCTTGGCACTGATCACTGCGACAGGGCTGTCAGTGTTCCGTGACAAGGGGATTCCCCGTGGGGAATATTTGCAGGCAGCAGTAGAGAGGTGTGTGTGTGTGTGTGTGTGTGTTTTTACACAAACAGGGATGATTTTCAGGGAAGGGCTTATATTTAAAGCCCTTCCCCGAAAATCACTGTAGGTGCTGTCGGCAGCCCACTGAAGGCAATGGGCACGGACCTGCATTCACGTGTGTTTGTGCACATACGTGGGTGCGCACTTTTGTGCGCACCTATGTACGGCACACGCTCGTGTGAATGCACCCTTATTGGCATTCACTTGAATGAGGCTGAAAAACATCACAGCCTGCGGAAAAGGGTAGCACTGTGCCTGGAAGAAAGCAGCCATGTTTTTATAATCCTATGCAAATAAGGAAGATGGAACAATACCCCCGCAGCGCCACCTATTTGATGGCAGTATTCCTTCAAATCAATGTACGACTCTTTAACAAGTCTGTAAAACAATGATTAGGAATCGGAAACCAAGCCAGAAAACCATACACAGACAGCTGTTTCGGGGTGCCCTTTAAACTGGAGCAAGAATTGAACATATTGAAAAAGCATGGTTGTATTTACAAAAAATATAAAAGTGACAAATTATTACATTAAAAAGGTGACTTTTTGAATTTTTAAAAATTGTTTCTAATTTAATTTAATGGTTTAAAGAACGGCGCAGAGCAGATTTGTTGATTTTGTTGCTTATGTATTTTTTGCCAACTTTCTTTATTACCGTTATTGAGAAAATTAATGAAAAGAAAACCTGAAAAAAGAAAAACACACAAAGATGATAAACCTGAATAGTTTAACATTTTATATAGTTTTTTTTTTTTGTTAGGTTTTACTATAATAAAGGGGTTTTGTGAAACAATTACAATTTTTTTTTCTGGCATTGCTATAAGATTCTGCAGCTAAAATAACAAGCATCAACACAACCGAATTTTCTGTGGCTGGAGAAAGAAGACTCAAGTGTTGTCTGTCTGTAGAAAGTGTTTTTTTCTTTTTTTCAAATGTAATCAGCATGAATTCCAAATCTGTGGTTTACAAAAAATAATCTATAAGATGAATGCTAATACATATAATAACAAGATAAAGGTCTGAGGATGAGGCGATATAATGCACTACATTGAATGACTGTCAATCAGAGGCCTTAGTCACACGGGCGTTTTTTCACGCGATTTGCGCATCGCATGACGGATGCGCATGCGCAAATCGCGTGACCGGCGCCGAAAAATCGGCCCAAAAATCGCCCGAAAATCTGCTCCTAGCCGCGTTTCATTAGAAACGGGCTGGAGCTGTCCAGCGCATTGCATTCAATGGAGCCGGCAATACAGCGGCTCCATTGAATTCAAGCGCTGCGGGCGAGTGTGGGATGAATTGTCGGTAAGGGGTTAAATATATAACCCCTTACCTGCAATGCATCCTTAAATGTGAAAAAATAAAAAAAAAGGATGTACTCACCAGCTCCCGGCAGCTGGAGATCCCGGCGGTCGGCCTGCAGTGGGTGTGAAGGAGGTGTGACTCAGGCTTGCCCCTGATTGGCTCAGCGCTGAGCCAATCAGAAGCAAGTCTCAGTCACACCCATTCATGAATTCATGAATGGGTGTGACTGAGATCAGCCTCTGATTGGCTCAGGCTGAGCCAATCAGGGGCAAGCCTGAGTCACACCTCCTTCACACCCACTGCAGGCCGACCGCCGGGATCTCCAGCTGCCGGGAGCTGGTGAGTACATCCTTTTTTTTATTTTTTCACATTTAAGGATGCATTGCAGGTAAGGGGTTATATATTTAACCCCTTACCGACAATTCATCCCGCGCACGCCGGCAGCCCATTGCTTTCAATGGAGTCGGCTGTATTGCCGCTCCATTGAATTTAATGGGCAAACATTGTTCTTCTCTGCCACAGCTGTTCCAGCTGTGGCAGAGAAGAATGATTTGTCTTCTGTATGTTCTCAATGGGGTCGGCGCTGCTGCCGCCGGCCCCGTTGAGCGCATATAGAGAAGAGAACAGGAATCGCAGATCGCAGATAGGTGCGATCTGCGATTTCTGTTCTCTAATTTATCGGACGAGCGCATAAAAAGCGCTCATGTGTCCGATACCATTGCAAAGCAATGGTTTTAAAAAGTCGCCGGACGCATGCGCATGCGCAAATCGCGGCAATAAACGCCCGTGTGACTAAGCCCTAAGGCAGCTATGGGTGAGGGCCATAGAGTAGAAGCTTTGGAAAAGGGACTGTGCTTCCTGCTGCCTGCTGTCCGGTCTTCATGTGTAAAGTAATCAGTTCTCAGAATTTTTTTAAACTTGTGCACCGATGATAAAGTAATCATGACAACACAACAGTACTGGCTATTAACCACCAATGTCATTACTGAAAGAGTCATAGCAGTCACATGTTATATTTCTAATATAATATTCAAAAGCATGTGTGGCAGTATTATTATAACTATATTCTTGTGCATGGGGAGCAGTATTATACGGTGTTTCTCCCAAAAATAAGACCCTGTCATATTAATTTTTTGCCCCAAAAGAGGCACTAGGTCTTATTTTCAGGGGATGTCTTATTATACTTACCTAGCAGGCTCGGTTCAGGCCCTCCAGAGCGCCAGTGCACTAGCTGTTGTCCTTGGTTGCCTACAGAAGTTTGCTTCCTGGTTACGAGATTCATAAATCCCGCCACCAGAAAGCAATGATTGTGATTGGTTGCTCAGCCAATCAATACAGCGCCCAGTGAACCAATCACAGCCATCGCATTGGTTCATCGAGCGCTGCATTGATTGGCTGAGCAATGCTCGAGAATCAATCATAGCCATCACTTCCTAGAGGCAGGATTTATGAATCCCGTAACCAGGGAGCGATATTCTGTGGGTGGCTGAGGACTGCAGCAAGCACGCTGGAACTCCGGAGAACAGCAGGAGGACCCAGACAGAGCCTGCTAGGTAATGTATTGCTCTTTTTAATGTAATGCAGCTAGGACTTATTTTTGGGTGGGGCTTACATTTCAAGCCTCCCCAAAAAATCAGGGTATGGCTTATTTTCTGTGTAGGTCTTATTTTAAGGGAAACAGGGTAGTAGTCATATTCTTGTACATAGGAGCAGTAGTATAGTAGATATATTGTACTGTTGGTCTAATGTTTGATATCAGCAGTATAATTATATTCTTTCTCTGTGGGGATCAAAATCTCACATTGTTCATTACAAACCTCTCATTTTCCTTGCAGATGCACAGTTTTTTGGCCTGACAGATCCGAGATACTGTTACATTTTGGATGGCATATTGTTTTGTTATGCAATCATTGTCACAGCGCTGTTCCTCAGAGAGAAGGTAAGGGGCTTATTCAATTGGAATGTTTGTGAACATATTTCACTATATTAAAATTGGTAATAAATGGTGTCGGTGACTTTTAATGGTCGTTGCAGATCAAAGTCAGCGGGCTGCAGGAACTTAGAACCAATTATACTCCAGAAAACTCAGTTCAATAATCACCCACTTAATAATCAGAAGTTTAATAAACTAATATTTATATAATATAGTATTATAGTAGTTATATTCCTGTACATAGGGAGCAGTATTATAGTAGTTATAGTCTTGTACATAGGAGGCAGTATTATAGTAGTTATATTCTTGTACATAGGTGGCAGTATTATAGTAGTTATATTCTTGTACATAGGGGGCAGTATTATAGTAGTTATATTCTTGTACACAGGGGGCAGTATTATAGTAGTTATATTCTTGTACATAGGAGGCAGTATTATAGTAGTTATATTCTTGTACATAGGTGGCAGTATTATAGTAGTTATATTCTTGTACATAGGGGGCAGTATTATAGTAGTTATATTCTTGTACATAGGGGGCAGTATTATAGTAGTTATATTCTTGTACATAGTGGGCAGTATTATAGTAGTTATATTCTTGTACATAGGGGGCAGTATTATAGTAGTTATATTCTTGTACATAGGGAGCAGTATTATAGTAGTTATATTCTTGTACATAGAGGGCAGTATTATAGTAGTTATATTCTTGTACATAGGAGGCAGTATTATAGTAGTTATATTCTTGTACATAGGGGGCAGTATTATAGTAGTTATATTCTTGTACATAGGAGGCAGTATTATAGTAGTTATAGTCTTGCACATAGGGGGCAGTATTACAGTAGTTATATTCTTGTACATAGGGGGCAGTATTACAGTAGTTATATTCTTGTACATAGGGGGCAGTATTATAGTAGTTATATTCTTGTACATAGGGGGCAGTATTATAGTAGTTATATTCTTGTACATAGGAGCAGTATTATAGCAGTTATATTTTTGTACATAGGGGGCAGTATTATAGTAGTTATATTCTTGTACATAGGAGCAGTATTATAGTAGTTATATTCTTGTACATAGGGAGCAGTATTATAGTAGTTATATTCTTGTACATAGGGGGCAGTATTATAGTAGTTATATTCTTGCATATAGGGTGCAGTATTATAGTAGTTATATTCTTGTACATAGGAGACCGTATTATAGTAGTTATATTCTTGTACATAGAAGCAGTATTATAGTAGTTATATTCTTGTACATAGGGAACAGTATTATAGTAGTTCTATTCTTGTACATAGGGGGCAGTATTATAGTAGTCATATACTTGTACATAGGGAGCAGTATTATAGTAGGTATATTCTTGCACATAGGGGGCAGTATTATAGTAGTTATATTCTTGTACATAGGGAGCAGTATTATAGTAGTTATATTCTTGTACATAGGGGCAGTATTATAGTAGTTATATTCTTGTACATAGGGGACAGTATTATAGTAGTTATATTCTTGTACATATGCGGCAGTATTATAGTAGTTATATTCTTGTACATAGGGTGCAGTATTATAGTAGTTATATTCTTGTACATAGAAGCAGTATTATAGTAGTTATATTCTTGTACATAGGGGGCAGTATTATAATAGTTATATTCTTGTATATAGGGTGCAGTATTATAGTAGTTATATTCTTGTACATAGGAGACCGTATTATAGTAGTTATATTCTTGTACATAGAAGCAGTATTATAGTAGTTCTATTCTTGTACATAGGGGGCAGTATTATAGTAGTCATATACTTGTACATAGGGAGCAGTATTATAGTAGGTATATTCTTGTACATAGGGGGCAGTATTATAGTAGGTATATTCTTGTACATAGGGGGCAGTATTATAGTAGTTATATTCTTGTACATAGGGGGCAGTATTATAGTAGTTATATTCTTGTATAAAGGAGGCAGTATTATAGTAGTTTTATTCTTGTACATAGGGAGCAGTATTATAGTAGTTCTATTCTTGTACATAGGGGGCAGTATTATAGTAGTCATATACTTGTACATAGGGAGCAGTATTATAGTAGTTATATTCTTGTACATAGGGGGCAGTATTATAGTAGTAATATTCTTCCATTTTTTTCTAGTGTTTGATCACAGTTTACTTTGCTTATTGTGTTCTGTATATAATTAATAATTAGATGTTTTTCTCAGCTGATAAAGAGAAATGCAGTGGATGATGATCAGAACGCAGCAGAAACATACAGTGTAAGTCGTCTTTAGATCTTGCGCTTGTTAAGATTATATATTCAAGCTATGCAGTGCCAGGGGCTCATTTATTAGCTGTAGCTAAAGCAAACTATACTATTCATTCCTGGTTATAAGCCTTAACTGATTGGTTGTTTTGGGCCCCTCATTATTACTTATGCTAGCCTCCTGGTCCACTTGTAGATGGATGCACAACAAAAATGTTTTGGTCCCCTATCATAAGAGCCGTTTACATGTTCTGATAAACAGGCAAGAACATTCACTGAAATGTTCTTTTACCTGATCATTGGGCCATGTAAAAGTGTAAACTATCGGTTTATGATCGAGCAAATGCTTGTTTGCAGGGCGAATGGCTTGTTTATGTGAGTATAAAAATCCACTTCAGTGAATGAGCACCCATGCTGTTGATTTTCACCTATCTACCGAAGCAAAATGTTTATTGTACAGGACCTTCATTGGCTTTACTGGGCATTAACAAATAGCTCCTCAAATCTCAGCTTCCTAGACAATTGCATAGAGGAGAGGTGTGGTATATAGGAGGTTAGCTGTAGAGATGAGCGAGTATACTCGGCACTTTACTCGAGTGAGTAGTGCCTTAGCCGAGTATCTCCCCGCTCGTCTCTAAAGATTCGGGGGCCGCCGCTGGTGACAGGTGAGATGCGGCGGGGAGCAGGGGGGTGCGGGGGGAGAGAGGGAGAGAGAGATCTCCCCTCCGTTCCTCCCCGCGCTCCCCCGCTGCTCCTTGCTCCCCGCTGGCCCCCGAATCTTTAGAGACGAGCAGGGAGATACTCGGCTAAGGCACTACTCGCTCGAGTAATGTGCCTTAGCGAGTATAATGAAAACAAAGATCTGGTACCGTGTTAGCCAGTAGAGCAAAGTATGATTGTTCCCAGCAAGAGAAACCACGTAATAAAAGGTATCATATCTACAAGATTACGTGGTTTCTCTTGCTGGGAACAATCACATTTAGCGAGTATACTCGCTCATCTCTAGTTAGCTGAGCTCACTGTCTTCACCCCAGTTTACTTAACCTTTTTTTTAAAAAGGCTCCAGGATGTTCAAGTCATGTGAATGGGGGGGACATCTTTTTAAGGCTTTACCAAACCCTTAAGTGAAGAGTTTTTTTTAGTTTCTGCAGTGTCTGCATATTTCTACCATGCAATGCTTAACCCCTTAAGGACACGGCCTATTTTCGCATTGAGGACACAACGATTTTTGGGGGATTTTCATCTCAACTTTTCAAAAGCCATCATTTTCTTATTTTTCTATTGACATGGCTGCATAAAGGCTTGTTTTTTTGCGTGATAAACTGTAGTTTTTATTGGTGCCATTTTTGGTTGCATAGACTATATTGTAAAACGTTTATTAATTTTTTTATGATCGCAGGGAGAGAAAACACATTAATTCTGCCATTGGTATTTTTTTACAGTGTTAATCATGTGGCATAAATGCCAATACATTTTTTCTGCGGGTCGGTACGATTACAACAATACCAAAATTTTTTTTTTTTTAAGGTTTTTCCATTTCTGCGCAATAAAACCCCTTTTTTCGTAATTTATTTGTTTTTCCAAATCGCTGCCTTCAAAGTCCCATAACTTTATTATTTTTCCATGGATGGAGCTCTGTGAGGGCTTGTTTTTTTGTGTAATGAGCTGTAGTTTTTATGAGTACATACAACTTTTCTGATCACTTTTATTGCTTTTCTTGCGAGGCAAAATTAAAAAAAATAAGCATTTTGCCCCAGTTTTTAAAGTTTTCCTTAAACGCTTTTTGTCGTGCAGGTTAAAAAGTGTGTTTGCTTTGTTGTGTGAGTCGTTAAGGATACGACAATACCAAATATGTGGGATTTTAATTTAAAAAATGTTTTTTTATATTATTAGGGAAGAAAAAGCACAAAAAAGGTTTTTTTTTTGTTTTGAACATTTTTTAAATTTTTTTTTATTTTGACACCATTTTGATCTTTTTTTTTTACACTATTTGTGTCCCTGTGGGGAACTTGCACCATAGCACCTATGATCGCTATGATAAGGCATTGCAGGACTTCTGTCCTGCAATGCCTTATTACTTGTCATAGGCATTGGCAATTCAGGACACCTGTATCTGGCATTCTGTTTCCATGGAAACCCAACGACCCCCAATTACATAGCAGAAGGTCCAATAATGTCACAGAGGGAGCCTGCTCCCTCTGTGAACCCTATACAAGCCACAATCTACTGCCAAGACATACAGTTACACCCTGTGGCGTTAAGGGGTTAAATAGTGAAAAGGTTTAAGAGAAGCCATCACTTTGAAAATTCCAGTCATCTTTTAGAGCTAAATGAGCTGAGCAAATGGATACATATTTTTGCTGGAAAAGAAACAGTCATTTGAACTAGTAATGTATTCTTTAATACCTTGGCTGAATGTTCAGGGCTAAAAAGTCCATTGGGCAGGACTACTGTGAATGGCAGCTCATATAGGTTGCCAGTCACTGATGGAACCGTCCACTGGACTTTTAAGCCCAGAATGAGCAGAGGGTTAAATGAGTAAATTAATAATTTTACTACATCTTTTCCCACAAATCTGCATATCAACCTGCTCAGCTCCTCTTGCTCTATCATATGCTGCTCTCAGATTAGGGACATTCTCAACATGAAGGATTTACTAGTAAAGCCCCAGGTGGACCAGAACAGTTAAGGTTTACATATCCCTTTTATTGCTTCAGTGGTCCTTGGAGCTGCTTAGGAAATGTGTTTTGAACAATTCTCCAGTATGTCAGTACATTAAACCAGCTCAATAGAAAAATGATTTGTGATGAAAAAAATGTCCTATCCTTATATAATCCAACACTTCTTGCTGTTTGCAGAAACTTCAATATCATGGCCAAGAGGCATACGATAAGTTAAATATTGGTGGAGATACAGAAAAAGGAATGAACAGAGTAAGTAACTAATAGTCTATACATTATATGTGAGCAACTCATGTTTCTCTGTCTGTCTGTCTATTGGATCCATGGAGGTAACAAAGTAAAATGCAGAAAAAGGTTGAGTTTGTTGAATATGGAAAGACTCGGGATATACCCGGCTTCGCCCAAGTTAATTTGTTACAGGCGTTTACCTGGTGTTCGCACTAAAAATGTTCTGAAGTTGTGGTTACTTCAGAGGAACCGAGGAATAAAATATGTATACACATGGAGGAGCGTTAGATTCTTCTCAGGCTGCATGTACTGATGTCCCTATGCAGAATGTGCCACCCCTCCCACTCTCTTCACTTTTTACCCTTAAAAGTAACGCCCCTTTTTATTCAAATTTACCCCCAGAGTGGAGGTTGCAGCCCCTTCTAAGCCTTAAAGGCACGCTCCTTTCCTCCAGTCCATGGTCACTTCCTTATGTACTTTACAGACTTTCAGTATATGTACACAGAGGTCAGTTAGATTCTCCTCAGTATATACACATAGAGCTGAGGTAGATTCTCCTCAATATATACAGATAGAGGTGAGGTGGATTCTCCTCAGAATATGCACATAGAGGACCGTTAGATTCTCTTCAATATATACACGTAGAGGTCTGTTAGATTCTCTTCAGCATACACACAGAGGTAAGGGTGATTCTCCTCAGTATTTACACACAGAGGTCAGTTAGATTCTTCTCAGTATATACACATAGAGGTCAGTTAGATTCTTCTCAGTATATACACACAGAGGTCAGTTACATTGTCCTCAGTATATACACATAGGGGTCAGTTAGATTCTTCTCAGTATATACACACAGAGGTCAGTTAGAGTCTCCTCAGTATATACACATAGAGGTGAGGTAGATTCTCTTCAGTATATACACATAGAGGTGAGGTAGATTCTCCTCAGTATATACACATAGAGGTGAGGTAGATTCTCCTCGGTATATACATCATTATACAAATCATTTCCGCAGGCTTTATGGTTTCTGAGAAAGGAACTATCTCATGTATCATGAATTTTTGAAGTTTTTCATGCTTAGTATTAAAATTTTGAACTTGCAACCGTTGGCTTTTCCTATTTATGACCTAAATAATGGTTGTGGCAAATTTCACGTTGTGCGGTACAAATATGTGTTATTAGTTACTTTAAATAGGGGATTGCTTACTTTGGCACGTAGAAATGAATAATCAAGTTGTAACATCCTTACATTTCCAATATAGGATCTAAAGAATGGTTGTGCCAAATTTCAAATTTGTACAACACCGGACAGTTAGAGAATTAGATTAGGTACATAACATAAGGGGTCACTTACTTTTGCACGTAAGATTGAATAATTAAGTTGTGACCCCCTTTTACCTTTCCTATTTAGGACATAAAGAATGGTCGTGCCAAGTTTCAAGTTTGTACGACATCGGGAAGTTAGAGAATTAGTGGCGAGTCAGTCAGTCAGTCAGTGAGGGCTTTCACCTGTGTGTATGTATGTATGTATGTGTATATGTGTGTGTGTGTATATATATATATATATATATATATATATATATATATATATATATATATATACACATATATATAGTTTTTAAGAAGACATTTTTTCTGAATCTATCTATCAATCATTAGTAAAAGTATAGCGACTGGAAAAATATGATCATGATGACACATACAGTGACCACTACTTTTTGTAAGCATTAAAATAAAAAGATCCAGCACAAAGGCATTTTTGCAAAACTGAGAACAGGAAGTGTAGCCATATTGCTTGAAGCCTTTTAATAACAAAGTGACAATTCTTTCATCAGGTGCTGAGAACCTTACTTAAAAGTAGCAACCAATATCGCCTGTCAAAGATGGTAGCTGTATCCGAATAGCAATGCCAATTTCTCTGTAAATAAAATATACATAATCACCACACTTTGGCTGCTGCTGTAAGTCCTGACTTACTAATTGATGGGCAATTAAATTTTTTTTGGTGGCAGTCCCCTTTAAATATTATATTAATAGGCTCTGTAAACTTTTGTGCATGAAAAATCAATAAATAGAGTTGAGCGAACATACTCTGCCGAGCTTGATGCTCGTTCGAGTATTAGCGTACTCGATGGTGCTCGTTACGAGAGAGAGAGAGAGAGAGAGAGAGAAAAAAAAAGATCGGCACCCGTCGTCCCACATACAAAAATGCTCAAGTCTCCCATTGTAGTCATTGGGGTTCGTTACTCAAGCAGAGCTCTCGAATTTTACGATAAGCTCGACTCGAATAACGCGGACCCGAGCATTTGGGTGCTCGCTCATCTCTATCAATAAACACATATCTTACAAACTAGACAAAAATGATGCACTCATCTGTTTTTTTGCATTGCATCTTCCTTCTTATGCATTTAGAAAGTGTCATACTTGATTGGCAGGCTATCTCTACATTCATGTTTCTGACTTGTAGTTATTCCCAACACTGATCATCTGGTCTCTGTCATGAATGCACACAAGCTCAGCTCAACCCCCCCCCCCCCCTCATCTTTCAGAGGCTGTGTAGCATAACAATGCCCAATCAGTACTACACTCTGTCTATCCTCTGTCTCCATTGACTCTATCTCTCCATCTGTCTCATCCTCTCTCTGAGTAGGTACTGGTCCTGTCCTCCCTCACTGTTGATAAGAGCCCCTGATCTCCTCCACCATCCTCCATTACTGTCATGTAGCCCTCTGTAGTAGTTTTCTCTGCTCTCTGTCCTCCTGATCTGGCAGGGAAGCAATCTAGGAAATGAGCTAAGAAATAATGCATCACTTTAGGCCGCCTGCAGACGAGCGGAAATCCCGCCGCGGGATTTCCCGCGGGATTTCCGCCGCTGAAAGTCTGCATAGGAGTGCATTACAATACGCACTCCTATGCAGACGGCCGCGGTTTGGCCGCGCGAAATCTCGCGCGGCAAACAAACCGCGGCATGTTCTAATTTTCTGCGGGGCACGCACTCACCTGGCCGCCGGCTCCGGTCTGCGCATGCGCCGGCTGCGCGGCAGCCGGCACATCAAAGAGCCGGGGCCGCCAGGCGCGGGTGAGTACGCGCTCGTCCCTGCAGGCTCTGGGGTCGGATCGCGCGGCGAGATTTCTCGCTGCCGGATCCGACCCGCTCGTCTGCAGGCGGCCTTACTCTGCCAGAATTTGCTAAGATTTCAGTCCTCCAGTCTGCAGTGCCTTGGAAAACGACAAAAGCAAAGAAATCAAATAATCAGAAATTTTGAACGAAAACCAATTGCAAAAAGTTTTCAAAAACACATTGATAAAAAAAACCAAAAAAAAACCGAGTGCAAAAATGTACAAAGCATTTAAGGAATCCCACAGCTTGTGCCCCACCACATATTGCACAGTTCGAAGGCTTTGACCTTGGCCGCATGCGTTGTGGGCTGCAGTAAAAAGGTTAATGTTGGTCAACCAAAGGCGGATATTGGCCTGTTGTCGAGACCCTATACATCAAATTGAGCAGGTGCCGCTAATTGGCCAGGATTTGTTGGAGCCAGATAAAAAGATTGCGAGAGAGAGATGATAGCCGAGCGCCTCTCAAACCTCAGGAGAGATTACTATCAGCCATCTGATTCCCAATGTGTCCCAACAGTATGAATCGCAAGCAGGCAGGCAGACTATCCTCCTGTGATGTCTCTCGCCCACGTCTGGGTACGGGAGATGCAGGTAGAGGGAGACGTCAAGGCTCAGAAACATCACACGGCCACAGCTACCATGAAAAACAAACAACAAAAAGCTTTCCGGGGCTTTGAAGTACAGAGTCTCAGCGAAGGGTGGCTTTGTACTCAGGGAGCAGAGATTTACAGCCATTTCTGTCAATAAGTGATGTATTCTCCGCATAGATAGGTGCAGCATCATACACAACATACAAATAGACCCGTCTGGACCGGCCGCTCGCGCTGAGGCTTCACTGCTGTTATAGCAATACAATATAACTGACGATTGAGCGTCTAATCATTTGCACCGGCTCAACCAAGAATCTGACACCTGATGATGTACACAGACATTTGGATAGAAAAAGTTGACCCTATAGCTCCATTTCACCCACCCATGATTGCTTCAAAGTGTTGTTTTTAGGCCCAACATTCTACGCTGATCAATAGTGTAATATACCTGTATAGTGATCAGAGATCCATTTTCCTGATACGGAGCTTTAAATCCTCTGTATACACATGGAGTTACATCATATAATTCTGTGTTTAGCCACCACTAGGGGGAGCTCGCGAGCATACTATATGCTATCTCATTACTGAGCTCCCCCTAGTGCTTGCTGCAAGCAGCACATTTTTCAACTACCTCCTTTAGTGGTTGCTGGCAGTCATTTCTATGTAGGTTTTGAAGCTCTGTATCAGAAAAATACAGCCGTGACCACTGGTAAGATATAATGAAAATTAATCCAAAATGATGGCCCGTCGTTTTATACACTATTCCTACATAAGTTTTGCTGAAGTAAGATAGGACAGGTGTATTAAAAAGCGCAATTCTTTTATAATACATTTGTCGCAACTCATAGAATCATAGAATGGTAGAGTTGGAAGGGACCTCCAGGGTCATCGGGTCCAACCCCTTGCTCAGTGCAGGATCACTAAATCATCCCAGACAGATGTCTGTCCAGCCTTTGTTTGAACACTTCCATTGAAAGAGAACTCAGCTCCTGTGGTAACCTGTTCCACTCATTGATCACCCTCACTGTCTAATATCTAATATGTGTCTCCTCCCTTTCAGTTTCATCCCATTGCTTCTAGTCTTTCCTTGTGCAGATGAGAATAGGGCTGATCCCTCTGCACTGTGACAGCCCTTCAGATATTTGTAGACCACTATTAAGTCTCCCCTCAGCCTTTTTTTTTTTTGCAAGCTAAACATTCCCAGATCCTTTAACTGTTCCCCATAGGACATGATTTGCAGACCCCTTACCATCCTGGTAACTCTTCTCTGAACTTGCTCCAGTTTGTCGATGTCTTTTTTAAATTGGGGTGCCCGGAACTGGACACAGTATTCCAGATGAGGTCTGACTAAACTTGTGTGCATTCTGCTGAAATCTATGTCATGTAAGACCTGAAGCAGATTTCTGCTATAATTTAATCTAGTTTCTGGGGTAAATTATAATAAATCTGACAGGCTGTGGGGGACCATGTCCTTTGCCGCTAAGCCACGCCCCTTTTAAGACCCCCTTTTCTAAATTGGCAAGAAAAGGTAAAAATTGCACATTTTGGCTCAAATATGGTGTGACTTGTATATGTTACTACTACTGATGTAAGTGGTTTAATTTTCACTCATAGAAAAAAAAAATCACCTCAAAATATCTACAAAGCAGGCAGATAACATAGCGAAATAACATCTTTATTGATAAGAACTGTGTTAAACTATAAAAAGGGGGAGACAAAGTCATGATGGCACGCCCATCAAGTGAAGTGTGCCCATATACAAATGCATATATCACAGACAATCACCATGATAACAGTACTGCATACTGACAAGTACATGGGAAGACACGATATAGAAACAAGTACAAACCTTCATGTTTGCTGAACTCCGACGTGTGCTGCGCATGACAGCTTCCTCAAGGTGAGGTTAGAAGATGGGGGTTCATGTTAAGGGTTTGTACTGCAGGCTGTTTCTACCATTTATTTCTTTCCCCAATCCATCTAAAATGAACAATGTGCCAAATTTGCTAATAATGTTGTTTAAAAACAAAAATCTTACGGTTTTGTGTTTACAGCCCCTATGACATCCTATGTGTCTCCATGGTTACAGACTACAAACCAACCCAGTGTAGTCTGATCCTGGAGTCATCGAAAACAAATAATACATTATTATTATTATAATTTGAAATTAATCACGATTAACTGTGAAAAATAAGGTAAAAATCAGTCAGGTCAGGATTCTTGCATTTTGTAGGTTTTATCATTCTATACATTTAATAATAGCAATAATAATTCTTTTGTGCTGGAATGTAATATATGGTGGAGTGATCCGCAATACTGATTCATTTGGCATTTCTACCAAATACTGGCCTTTCTGTTAGGGCTTATTTACACAAGTGTATATCGGCCGGCACTTTCACAGCCAGCTGGTATACCCTTCCATCTAAGCAGTTCCCCCCCCCCCCCTCCCTTCTGGCTCTATGTCTCTCTCCTCCAGTCCGGCATTTGCAATGGGAGGGGGTGGGACTGGGGCGGAGCTAAGCTCCGCTATGTCCTGTCCACTCCCATAGCTGGCTACGGAAGAGGGGCTGGGAAGGGGCGGGAGCTTAGCTCCACTCTCATTGTAAACCGCTCATAGGGGAGGAGAGAGAGGCAGAGAGCCGGTAAAGGAGAGGAAAGGGGGGGAAACTGCTCAGTTGGAAGCGTATATTGGCAGACCATGAAAACGCTGGCCGATATAGGCTCGTGTAAATAAGGCGTTATATGGATACCCCGTGTTATTCTTATACACTAAAAATAATATCAGTACATAATAGGTTTCAGATTGTTACTATCTGTAACATGAAGTATCCTCAGCATCATCACATCAAACGACAAATCATCAAATATTCATTAGTTCTCATAGATTTACCTTCTGTTCGATAATAATCTCTGATTTCTTCTGCAGCGGCCGAAGAATCCAGAAAATTCGGTCTATCATGTAAGTATTTTATGGGACGACATAAAATGTTATTGTGATATATGATAGATGTGGAAGGTGGAAGGTAGGGAGCAATGAGCCTTAAAGGGGTTGTCCAGGACTTTTAAAAAAATTTTTTTTATTGATGACCTGTCCCGCACAGGAAGCAGATAGCGTCAACCATAGCACAGCCGCCTGGGTTTGTATTGCAGACGCAATTCCTGTTGAATCTAATGAGAGCTGCACCGGTAATCGGTTGATTGGCAGGGATCTGAGTGGCGGATCCAAGTCAATCGTCTTTTAAAGACCTCTTCTGAGGACACTTCATCAATGGAAGAAAATCCAAAAAGTCATGGACAACCTTTTTAAAGATGTTTTCCCACTAGTGACATTCATCCCCTATCCAAAGAATAAATGATAAATGTCTGATCACTGGGGGTCCAATCACTGGAACACCCAGCAATCCCAACATCTGCGAACCACAAATGCCCCATGTGAATGTGTGGCCACTGCTCCATTCACTTCTATGGGACAGAGAAAGATTGTGTATCTTCGCATTGTTCTTCCTCCAACATGAATGGTAGCATGAAAAAAAATTATTGGGCGATTGTATTACTGGGGGAGTGCAAAGCTTTTACCAAAATTTTTACGGAATTTTGTCAGCAAGTCATATTTAAGGCATATAACACAGTAGAGATTATAATCTAATATTAATCCCTATTTCTGCCTCCATTGTCTGATATAAGGGGAATATGGCCAAGCCTTTTGTTGAATGACTCCTTGTGTAGTACCTTCTGTTGATGCCCCTTGCCCCATATGATCTACTGACACCTGTACAAATAAGCATACAAAACAGTGTAAGGGACATACAATGGAAATATCATATGGCCCAAATAACAGTGCCATACATTGGCCAAATAGCATACAAACGCCTAAATAATGATCCAATATATTGCTTCCGCCAATATAGACCGCAAATACGAGTGCAGTGTCTAGGTAGCAGTGCCAGAATGTTCAATGCAAAATGCTGCCATACACTGCACAAATACTGCCATACAGTGACCTTTACATGTTATATAGCACAAATACTGCCATACAGTGACACAATAGCCCCATATATTGTAATCTGGTATCATTTACATGTTATATAGCACTAATACGGTCAGGCCATACGTGGCGCCTCCTTCAACAGGTTCATCTGAACCCCCATGTGCAATCGTAGACTCGGCACACTCCTATGTCCGGCCATAAATATGACCCAAGCAAAATGCCGATAAAGGGAACTGCTCATCTCTGTGTATTACTATTAACCATTCCCTGCCTGAGTTGAGCAGCCCCATCCCATGGACCAGAGTCTAATTCTTTCTATGGATACTGAATATTTTTGCCTTTAACATTTCAGGGCCTGCAGAGAGACAAGATGAACGATCCCTACAGCGATATCAGAGTCAAACAGGTGGGTGTCTTCACTGGGGACTAATATGGTGCAAGATACTTTTTTGGGCTACTTTGTGCTTCACCTGCCATTGGTGTAAATGAGGCTAATCCATATGGTAGTGGCACAGTTTTGGCAAATGGAACTAAATAATGTGAAACTCGATATTTCCATCGTAACAAATTAACAGATCCAATTGATCTGGACAGATGCATTCAGACAGTGGATTCGTCAGGCCCGGGCTACATGCTGGTGGGACTAGCACAACATGACCGTAGTAGCTTT
This sequence comes from Eleutherodactylus coqui, assembly GCF_035609145.1. NCBI lineage: Eukaryota > Metazoa > Chordata > Amphibia > Anura > Eleutherodactylidae > Eleutherodactylus > Eleutherodactylus coqui. The sequence continues at coordinate 47,229,069 of NC_089840.1, forward strand.
GTATAACAAAGAAATATTGCAAGCAACGTTGTGAAGGTCACAAAACTCCAACATGGTTCACTTAAAGGAGATGTCCCGCGCCGAAACGGGTTTTTTTTTTTTTTAAACCCCCCCCCCCGTTCGGCGCGAGACAACCCCGATGCAGGGGTTAAAAAAACCACCCGCACAGCGCTTACCTGAATCCCGGCGGTCCGGCGTCTTCATACTCACCTGCTGAAGATGGCCGCCGGGATCCTCTGTCTTCATGGACCGCAGGGCTTCTGTGCGGTCCATTGCCGATTCCAGCCTCCTGATTGGCTGGAATCGGCACGTGACGGGGCGGAGCTACACGGAGCCCCATTCAGAAAAGAAGAAGACCCGGACTGCGCAAGCGCGGCTAATTTGGCCATCGGAGGGCGAAAATTAGTCGGCACCATGGAGACGAGGACGCCAGCAACGGAGCAGGTAAGTATAAAACTTTTTATAACTTCTGTATGGCTCATAATTAATGCACAATGTACATTACAAAGTGCATTATTATGGCCATACAGAAGTGTATAGACCCACTTGCTGCCTCGGGACAACCCCTTTAAGACTTTTTTGGGCTATAGGACCCTATAGCAGTCATGTCACCGTGTAGCCCAGGTCTTATATGTGGTAGAGCGGCCTAATTATAACCAACTAAACGGACTGCTCGAGACAGATGAGTACAAGAGCTCCACCATCTAATTCCACTTAAATGAATGGAATGGCAGTGCACATGCTTGGCCACCACTCCATTTTAAGCTGCAGGCAGCACGGTGGCACAGTGGTTAGCAGTGCTGCCTTGCAATGCTTTGTGTCCAACGACAACATCTGTATGGAGTTTGTACGTTCTACCTCCTGTGTTTCATAGTTTTCCTCCCACACTCCAAAAACATGGCAATAGGCAAATCTAGATTGCGAGCCCCCATGGGAACAGGGCCCAGTGGAAGTGATGACAATCTGCGTACAGCGCTATGGACTATGTATGCGCTATATAAATGAGTAAAATAGAGGGGGAAGTGGGACCCCTGTTATCATCTATGGGGGTCCCAGCAGTCAGACCTGCACCGATCAGACTTTTATTACCTATCCGCAGATCAACCCTTACAGGATCTCTTTCTGATCGGATGTTAATAAATCTTGATTATTATATACTGAAACGTTTTGCAACTCTCTAATACATTTTGGGTTATAATTCCGCATAGTTTTTAAGATCTCTGCTTTCAGTCAATAAATTGAAACACTGCTGTGTGTGTATATATATATATATATATATATATATATATCCAATGGCTGAAAGTCCTGTAAAAACTTAACACTTCTCACAGCTGAAGGTTTGTTACAGTTGTATCCACTCTAGACAATTCTCTGGGGGATAAAGAAGTCTGACTCCAAACTGATACATGTTACCTGCACTGATACATTGTAACAAACCATCAGAACAGTAGAGTTGATGATGTGTTTCGCTCTGGGCCTTTTCACACGAGCGTTTTCATTTCTATCCTGCTGTTCTGTCGTGGGAACAGCAAAATGAAAAAGTTTCCAAACCATAGAAATGTATCGAGAGACCAAAGACTTCAGTTCATTTCTGTATTTTCTGTCTCCATTCCGTTTTTCACATGAGAATAAAAGCGCGGACGGGGGACTTTTATTTCCAGTTTAAAAAAAAGAAAAAATGGAACCAAAACGGATTGAAATTTGACTGATTTTTATAACATTACTGTCGATGTAAAACGGAAGTGAGTGGAAAGTTTTCCATTTGCTTCTTTTTTCATTTCCACTTTCTTTCAGTTTAGCTGCTCCCACAACAGAACAGCTCGGCCTAAACAAAAACCGCTAGTGTGAACTAAAGGGTCATCTACACGGGACGATTAACGTGCATTAACCCTTTCCAATCCGCTGTCTGACGTCTAAAGACATTTTGATTGAAGCCTGTACAGTTCTGATGTTGGAAGACGTCCGACAGGGTATTCTTACTGTATATTACTGGCTGCTATGTTCTTGGGGGGCCTCTCCAGCATGTCCCATATCGGACTACTGGCTCTAGCCTGCTTATGGCGCCATTGTATAATGGCCGAAAGAAAAGACCCCCTAGGAAACCCTGAATCCAAAATTTGATTGCAAAGGGTTAATAACTGTTGTGTCTAAATGCGCGGCTATTGTCCGCTATTCGTTTGCAGATCGCTGGTCGCTCACTTTCAACCAGCATGAAAATCATCGCTAGATTCTCACTCAGTGTAAATGGTCCTCGCTCAGCGCTGAGCGAGGAGGAGCCTGCCTAAATGCTCTGTATGAGCGCTAACAGCCTAGCGGTGACGTCAGCACTCAATTGTTTAGCCTACTGTCGTCCCATCTAAATGGGACATTACTCTCAGGCCTCTTCCACACAACAGCAATATCGCCACTACAAAATCACGGCAATATCGCAGCTGTGTTCCCGCAATTTTGTAGCGTCAGTGATGTGTTTTACTTGTGAAAAATCACGCATCGTGTCTTCTAAAATCACCCAATTTTATCGCAAGAAGCTTAAGCCCTACCCCTTAACTAAGCCCTAGCTGCATTCCCTTAAGAAAAAAAAAGAAAACTTACCTAGCAGCCTCGGTCTGGGTCGTCCTGCTGCTGTCCAGAGCGCCGCCGTGCATCCTGCAGCCTTCGTTCGGCCACAGAAGATCACTTTCTGGTTGCAGGCTTCATAAATCCCGCCTCCAGGAAGTAATGGCTCTGATTGGTTGATCCAGTGCTGCATTGATTGGCTGTGAAGTGCTGGATAAATCAATCAGAGCCATCGCTTCCTGGAGGCAGGATTTATCAAGCCTGCAATCAGGAAGTGATCTTCTGTGGCCAAACGAAGACTGCAGGACACATGGCGGAGCTCTGAAGAGAGAATGCAGCTGGGGCTTAGTTTAGGAGTAGGAAATGTAAAAAACGTATTGCATTGCACGAAAATTAGTTTGTGCAATGCAATGTGATACACAAGGAGGCTCCATAGGGAGACATGGGCTACAAAAATTCGCAAATCGTGACTGTATAGAGCATGCCGCGATTTTTTTTCTCTCGCAAAATCGCATTAGACAAAACATTGCTAATGTGAAGGAACCCATAAGAACACCTAGGCTTCACTTACATGTGCTGTCACGATTTTATTGCCCGTGTGAAAGCGCCCTCACCGAGGATTATCTGGACTGGATACAGTTATAACAAACCCTCGGCATGGAGAAGTATTATGTCTGTGCCACTTTTGGATGTGGATAAGAATCTACACTAAGTTGCGGTGCTCATGGGCCAATTTCTGAGGAATCTGGGAATGTCGTTTTTATACTCATCTGGTTCCCAATTTCTGTCCCCTATAGAGGTTGGTATCTATGGGCTCATTTCTGCAGCTGTGCCCGCACCCTACCATAGTGTGTTTGTGCGTGCGCAGCCTGCAGAGATGAGTCTGCTCTGCAGAGGAGTAACTAGAAACTCTTGGGCCCGATGCAAAAACTGTAAGAGAGTCCCCTACCTACTATGTGCTGCATATAATACTGGTGTTATGTGATGAAGGGGCATTTTGACCCCCTAAGGCTTCAGGACCTGGTAGCAACTGCTACCCCTGCACCCCCTCTAGCTACACGCCTGCCGCTTTTGTTTTCTAAGGGAGTACATGTATAGCTGCAGAGAGGAGTCCGCTAGAGCCAACTTGCACCAGTGACAGAGCAGGAACGGGCAGCCGGGTGAGTATAAATCTCCACACAACCCGTCCTATGGGCACCAGTACTTTGGTTTTTGGTGCTCACAGGTGGTGACAGGTTCCCTTTAACAAAGATCTTGAAAATGATATGAAACACAAATTACGCCCAGAAAGTTCCAATTAAATCTAATGGGATTGTTATGTATGCGCTGTATGCCGCAGTAGTAGCTGAAGTGGTGCCTGTGTTATATGGCGTTACATTGTGCCGGTGGCTGCAGCGGCAGGTTGTTGCACTGTGTTATTATTATTAGGGCATAAAGCACAGTGTGTTATCTATGGCCAATGCCCGCTCTCCTAGCTCTGCCGTACTTTATGTGCACTCCAGGTCTCCAATGTGCAGTATGTTCAGTAAGACAGCAGATGGCACAGTGGGCACGAGGAGACGTATAATATGTGCATCGTCTGCTTTGTTCCTCCGGAGGAAATGAGAAAATACTGTGCTGTCTGCCCGAGATGTACAAGATCAGCACAATGCTCCATGTTCCGGGAGTATAAGCTTATTAGTAATGCAAAGGCCAGCTAGCTTGCACTTGTAGTTCTACATTACTATCTACTGCTAGGAGGGCTGTGACGTCTGACTGCACAACTTACTGGAATTACTCCCCCGACTTGCTCTACCCTTTCTTGCATTGCTTTCCCCTCCAGATCAGTTGTTATTAGTAGGAAACATGCTGGATAATTGCACATTTTTTACTATAGTGACCCCACAAGGAGAGTTCCGAATTTCAATCGACAGCAACTGATCTGTATAGCTGAAAGTTACTCAATGGGAAAGGGGAGAGAGACCCTTTTTCTTGCACTATGGATACAAGCGAAGGGCAGCCCAAATGTCTATTGCTTTGGGCCAGGGTAGATTCTAGCCGGAAGTAAAAAGCGCTAGAGACCGGAAAGACACAAATCCGTAAAAAGTACCTTAAATACTGAAGTTGGTGGTAGATCCTAAATCACTTATGGTCATTGCCTCAAGAGAATACCGGCAGTCCTCAGAGTAGTATCACCCTGATGGCAATCTCCACAGTGTCGGCCTCATAGTAGTCCACATAGTAGCCTTCCTTGCGTCAACCTTCTCATGGCCCCTATGGCAGCTGTATGGGCGGTCTCTATGGCATGCATGGGTGGTTTCATATCTGCGTTGGAACTTTCAGAGGTTCCATCGCAGATCCGGCACAAAAAAAAAAAACAGAAGAAAAGGCAATTTTTCTTCAAGCTAAAAGCCGGGCAGCTGAGCGGAAAGTCAACGGGGCAGGAAAGCGGAAATCCCGACGCAGGTGTGAAACCACCCCATGTCCTTGCATTTCTAGACTGCTTGGACTTAGTTTACATTACGTATAGTACAGTATTATTAAATCTGCCACAATGGGTTAGAAACAGAGGATGTAAAAAAACAGGAGAAACTAAAGCACATTACAGACCTCTCTGCAAGTCATTACAGCTGTGATGAGCAGATTTCCTCCTGTGAAACCATATTGGGTTGGCCAAACATTCGGATCAATAAATCTCTCTGTTCTCCCAAGATGGGTCGGATGCTCATTTCTCTCCTGCGAGTCTCATCAATTGTGGAGCTGACACGTTTCACAGTTCAAAACCCTCCTGGAGCACAGCACAAATCCTGTCCCTGCACACACAAGCCTGTAGCGTTAGTTTGCCTTTATGAAGACAGAAATGTCATAAATTGGAGATTTTCTGTTGAGAAAAAATGGGTTATAGCCCTGTCAAAAGATGCAGAGTATCACAAAAATCATAGGGCTTCATAACAAAACTCAGAGTGCGCCCCTCTCCTGATTGAGGGATTAGACAACTGCCCACCCCATTCCATGTCCAGGCCCAAAAATTCTGTGCTGATTAATTTCATAATACGCACCTCAACATTGAAACTGCAACACCAAGAAGTACAAGCCGTAAGGTTACGCAACTCGAGGAAATAGAAGGTGTCACTAAGATATGTAAATGTCACATTTTCAAGCACCTAGCTCCAATTTGTGGCATGTGGGAGGGGCTTCAATGGTAATAAAGGCTAATGGAAGGCAAGTGTTTTCAACCACATGCACAGATGGATTGCCAAATTAGAAGAATGGAGCGTAGTGATCCATTCTGTACTGCAAGTCAAATTGGACATCACATCCCAAGCCTACGGCATCAAAAGGGTCTCCACAAACCATCAGAAGGTGCTTCCACGGCATTGGGCTACGAGCCAAAAGCCCAATGACAAGTGTTCCATTGACCTCACACCACGGCACTCAAAGTCTATCATCGTGCAGCGCAAGACGGCAATGGCGGCTGGAATAGAGGTCTATCCTCTTCAGCGATGAGTCACGATTTAGTCTGGGATTCAGTAATATCAGATAGATGAAGGGGATCCGCAGCAGACAAGGAGATGATGCAAAAATGCTCTTTTATTCCAAATCCATAAAAACAAACGGTACAGGCAGCGACGTTTCGACCATTACTGGTGTTTATTGTGGATTCAGTAATATCTGGAGGTTAGTCTAGAGACCACGTGGGCAACGCCATGAGGAGGCCTTCTCGAGGGAACGTCACACTGCTGCTACTCCTGGGATTATGGTGGCATAATGTACAATAGTCGGACCCCTCTGGTCTTCATTCCAGGTACTGTTTTCAATATAACAATGCCAGGCTGCATGTTGCTTGTGGCCCAAAAGTGCTACCATGGCCTACAACATCTCTGTACTTGAGCACATCTGGGACATCAGTGGTTGACAATTACAAAGGAAGCTATCAGCAGGGCATCTTGATGTTTTGGATGCCGAATGGCAGAACATTCCTCAGACAACCACTAATAACCTTACTGATAGCATGCCAAGGCGCGTAAGTGCATGTATTTCTGTGCGTGGCGCTCATACTCAATGCTGAATAAATTGAGATATTTTGAATATTTTAGCATTTGCAAATCCTTTACATATCTATCGATTCTCTGATTTCCATAATTCCATGATTTTCCCTTCTTGGTGTTGCAATTTGAATGTTGAGGAGTGTATATATATGTAAGTGGATAAATGATAAGATTATGTCTGTCTGCAGCCACCACCAGGGGGAGCTCACTGTTTATTTACATAGCAATCATTAACATGGCTGGCATATTGTGATCATTCGACATTGTGGTACATTTTAATTAAGTCCATAACTGGTAAATGTCAAGGTAATGTTTTCCACTTCTGTACCTAGTATAAAACTCAAGAAGAGTATACATCTGTATGCAGGGAGCTCCCCCTAGTGACAGCTGCAGATAGCAGCTGTAGTTATATGACAGGTCACAGGGGTATGTATATTAGGGGAAAAAAGTCAAAAAGTTTCAAAACTTACCCATACATGATCCCTGAAAGGGGTGAAATGATACTGCTCTGGGCCCTCAGTCATTAAAGGCCCCTTATGAACCACTATTGCCATGATACTCTTAATTTAATAAAATGCATTTCAGAAGTTCTTCAAGGAACACTCATCAATGAGCTGCCGGCCCTTTCTGGCTATGAGCCTTCTGGCAATGCCCTAATGGCCAATCTGCCCCTGAGACAAAAGATACAGAGATCGTTGAAGGAGCAGTAGCTGTATAAGCACATTTTTATATGATCTCATCAATTTTTTAGTGGCACCTAAAGAATTCTTCTATACCTCCCCTTCATAAACCTCATATCAGACCCGCCTCTGGTTGTAAGGCAACTGTCTGCAGCAAGTGTCTCCCCCTCTCCACTTTTTTTCTGTCTGCAATATCAGAGGCGGTATGCTGATTCCATCTTCTTGACTAAGACCCACCCAATCAGTAATCTGTCAACTGGAAATGGAAGAGATTAAGAGGAAATTAACCCCCATATCCTCTGTAAATCTGTTTGTTTCAAGAGCTGCAGAAAATCCTACAAACTAGCAAACACTGGAAGCAAGTTATTTTTCTGTTTACTTGTATAATTCATTTCTAGGTGTGTTGTCCCTTTAAATGCCGATGGGTTAATAGTAGAGATGAGCGAACGTGTCCGTAACGGACACATCCGCACCCGGACACCGGCTTTAGCGAACACTGGAGTGTTCGCGCGTAAGTGTCCGGGTGCCGCCGGGGGGCGGGGAGATGCGCGGCGGCGCGGGCGGCAGTAGCGGGGAACAGGGGGGAGCCCTCTCTCTCTCCCTCTCCCCCCCGCTCCCCGCCGCACCCCCCCGCGCTGCCACGGCGGCCCCCGAACTTTTTCGCCCGAACACCGAGGTGTTCGCAAAGTTCGGTGTTCGGGCGAAAAAGGGGCGGGGCCGAACGTGTTCGCTCATCTCTAGTTAATAGCTAATCTTAACAAAATCAGATTATGGAGTCCAGTGGGAGCTCCCTCTGGTGGTGGCTATATAAATCTGTATACACTGAGCGTCTACTAGTGGTAGTTTTATAAGTCTGTACACAGGGAGCTCCCCCTAGTGGCGCAAAGCCAATAATAGAATAGACAATAAAAGCAACCTGACATACGGATTTCTATTTGGAAATGGTTTCTCTCTTATTTTGTAACTATTGATTTTTATCTGGATGAAAAATAAATGAATTTATGTGTATCTTTAAATCGTATTCTCAAATTTGCTTTTTTTCCATTTATTTTTAAATAAAATAGAAAGGTAACCTGTACAGCAAAAATCGATATTCATGACAACATTTGTTTGTGCGGTACAAAGTTACACTGTTCCTTCGGTATTGTCATGGTAATAAACAACCTGTAATTTTCCCAAGCAACGGTGAGGAAAATCTCCCGGGGGAATAACACAGGTTTCACCGGAGAATGAAATTGAAAGTAATGTATTTGCTAAAGTGAATCCGGGGTTCAGATTGAAAAGTGAATGTCGGCTGTTTACTGTTAATTACAAGAAAAAGTCAGAACCAAGAACAAATTGTGGCTGACTACAAACAGCAATGAGAAGTCTACCAGAGGAGAATCAGACAGGTTCATGTCTAATCTGTCTAGCATCTCATATCTATCTATTTTCTATCTATCTGTCTATCTATCTGAAATCTCATATCTACCTACCTATCTGTCTCTCTATTTCATATTTATCTCGTATATCTCTCTCATACCTCTGCATTTTTTTTTCATATCTCTCTATCTCTGTCATATCTGTTAGGCATGCTATCTGTGTCTGCCGCCCTCTTGCTGTTCCGGGCAGACACGGGTGTCACTCTGCTCATTCTGTATGAATGTACTCTTTGCTTCCACTTTCTATCAGCACTGCACTAGTTAACCCTGCTCAATGCTCACAGCCCAGCTGCAGCTTAATTAGTAATTACCTCCCTATTTAGCTGAGCTGAGAATCCTCCATCTTTGCCTCAGTATTGTTGTGTGTTTGTCTCAGACACCCAACACATCTAGGTCGCCTGTCTCAGGACCGTTTTGTCTATTTGATCCTGCATCTGTTTATTCTGTATGTTCTTTGCCTTGTGCTTTAGCCTGTGTGCGTTTGTCTATTTCCTTCCAGTCTGTGCATTATTCCAGTCTCTGTGGTAAGTCAGCCCTGTTCTAGGTTTTGTGTGCCCTGTGTTCACTACATCATCCCTGTGTCCTGTCAGGGATAGTTAGCCCCGAGGTCAATACAGTGGGGCCGTTCTTATCAGGACGCTTACCCTGCTTTTAGGCAGGGGTCTTCCCATCTTCCTGATTAGCTGAGGGCAAGTTTCCCCATCTGAGATTGCCTTGCAACTGGGGTCAGCTACCAGCCACACCAGGTCTGGTCCAAAAGCCAGGCTGGTTGGTTAACACAGAGGGTCCACTTCCGCTATCCGTAACAATATCTATCTAGTATCTACCTTATCTATGTCGTATGTATCTCTCTATCTGTTTTTCTGTGTATCTATCTATTTCTCTCTCTAGTTATCATGGACATTAACAGGATTTTGTCAAGGGGTTTCACAGTTGTGCATATGCAAGCATGTACACAAATACACTAGGATGCACACAGGCACTTGCTAAACACAGTTTATTCCTTTATGAAAAAACACATTAAAGGTTCTGCCATAATTTCACATTATCCTCTATCCACAGCCTTCCCCCCTGCAGTAACGTTAGAAAAAAAAGGGAGAGCTGGTTGAGCATGCGCGGTCAGCGCTCTAGTCATTTAATGGGTCTGATGGAAATACCTAAGCGTTTACGGCTTTGCTATTTCTTCACCCCCATTGAAAAAGAATGGAGCGCTTATGCGACCAGTGCTTTATTCAGTCTCCTCCTCACTGCGGGGGTGCACTGAGCCAACAGTGAGGAGGACATGGGTCCCCTGCTCTCAGGATCAGTGGGGAACCCAGCGCTGATAGGGATAGGAGGGGTAACTTGTAATCCTGGCACAACCCTTTTAAATATCAAAGCCATAGTAAACCTAAAAAAATACCATACTGTACAGCTAAGACCATGTTCATATCTGCACCAAAGGTTTTGTTCGAAGTCTCCAGGATCCAGCATGAGATACCAGAAAGGATTTCATCTGGGAAAATATCTGCCAGCACGCAAAAAGCCACATGGACCCCGTTATACTCAAGAGGGTCTGTCTGGCATATGTCTGATCCATTACTTCTAGCTTTATTTTGTTGCTTGGCTCCTAGGATGGGTTAACATTGGTGTGACCCCAGCCTAAAAGGTGCCAACAAAGTATGTTAATATTACCAATATAATAGTCTCAAACAGCATTCAAATAAATCCTCCATGTAATACTGCCACATCATGACATGCAGGCATGCACACATACCCACAATCACCACATGCATATAAGCACATGCAGGCAGGCAAATATATACCTCATTAACCAAAAACACACATGTGGTCACTGGGAAGAGAGCAACGGTGCCATGTTGGTGGACAGAGATTCTTGTGCTTACTATTCTTTATCATGCGTGAGCCGGGTGGTACGGTAATCTTACCAGGGGAGGGGTCTCAAAAAGATCTAATAGCTTATTTGTGAATCGGTCCATGAAAAAAAAACCCTGGTGTTAAGTGATTGCACCAAAGTCACCTCCAAGTGGTCTTGTCTTCTGCTGGACCTTTGGGGTCTACTGATGTGTCAAAGCCTGGGCCCAATGGTGGTCAGTAACTCCTTAACTGTCTCTAAACACTATATAAGTATTCGTTTTCCCTTGAGTATTCCTGTAAGGAAAATGGAGGTAGACAAGGTGCCTACTGTGACCAAAGGGTGTCAGACGTTGCCTACGAATATAGGTAGTCTTCTAGAGCAATGGTGGATGAATGCCCATCAATTGCCTTAATAGCTAGAGGTTGCCTAAAGCAGACAATCAACCGTCCTTAAAGGGGTGTTCCCAGAATTTACTTTTATCATCTATCCATAGAATAGGTGATAAAAGACTGATCAGTAGAGGTCTCACTGCTGAAACCCCTACCGATAGCATATTTTGTATTTCAGCCGCACTTCAGTAGCGATGAGCGATTCCAGCGACCTGATTGGTTGTTGGGTACACACTCACCTTTGGAGATGTGCACGAGTGGGCAGCCCGTTAAATAAGCAGCAGCACGGCCGTAGACGGGTCGGCAACTAACCCTAACCCCTAAGCCTAACCCCAACCCTAAACCCCAACCCTAAACCTAACCCCTAACCCTAACCCGCCGCGGGTCTCGTGAAGTAGTACTCGTGCAGATCTCCAAAGGGGGGGGGGGGGTGTACCCAACAACCAATGAGGTCGCTGGAATGGCTTACCGCTACTGAAGTGCGGCTGAAATACAATATATGCCTACCGATCCTGAAAACGGATCCTGTGTCCCCCTCTTCTCCTCACCGTGCAGGCTGACTACACCACCACAATGAGGAGGACATTGAGTGGAGCAACGGTTGAGCATGGACGGTGCCGTTCCATTAGTCTTCAATGGAGATAGCTGAGTGCTTGTACTTGACTATTTCTGTCAGCCCCATTGAAAATAATGCGACCATTGCTCAATTTAGCCTCCACGTCATTGTTGGTGTGTGTAGTGGGTCTGTGATGAGGAGAAGACGACGACACAGGATCCCTGTGTTTGGGAATGGTGGGGCTTAGCGGTGAGACTTCCACCGCTCAAACCTTTATCACCTATCCTACAGGAATACCCGATGATGTCTTCGAACCAGTCAGTATCTTCTGCCACCAGCTGTGTCCTTAATATGTGAAGGGTGTGGTACATTGGCTTCTATATCCTCCATCGGCGGTGTAGCCATGTTATATGGACATGCATCTGGATGTTATGATCATGGAGCCTGTGATATATTACGATATGCCATAGAGACCTGTGTTCTTTTGCCGAAAGGAGGGGAAGGAAGACTTATTAACGAGGAGCAGTTAGAACAATCATCTCTTAAAGTTCACATTTCCTGATCCTTCCCTTTCAAGCCTCTAAGAAAGAATAATGGTCCTTGTCTAATATCGGCCTCTTTATGTGCAATGTTCTCTCCAAGCACAGAGTAGAGGGCCTGAGATGGGGCCCCCGTGGGTTCGCCTATTTATTTTGATAATGTCAGATAGTTTGCTCGTATATATTTATAAAATAAAAAGGCGCGGCGCTGAGCTGTACAAAAGAGCGCTCTTTATATCTCGCTGACACGGAGACAGAGCGCCAAGACTTTTATTGCAATGTACAACTATCAGGGGAAGGAGAAGAGTGTGAAATAGTAAAAAAATTACGAAAGAGGAAAGTGACAAGTAAAAAAAAAGATAATAATAATGTTTTTCAGCCCTGAAGCCCCCACCGTGAGGCAGGTTTAGAAATGATCTGATGCAGTAGAGAATAGACTGACATCCAAATATGCCAGATTAACCCCTTCCTGTTCTGATAAAAACATTATATGGAGATGGGCTTAGGGGTGGCACATTCAGCATCGTGTTGCTCTTCGTATCAGGTGATGCTCATCTTGGACAGCGGGACAGCTCCCTGTTTACCTCCAAGGGCAAAGCCTGCTGGTAATCACAGATGTGAGATTGTCCGGGACACCAATTTAATATATGTTATCAGCTTAAAGTGTGCTGATTAATTTAATCTGTTTATTATAGCAGTCAGAACTGAGTTTTTCTGATACAGAGCTCCAAATCCCCTCCAAACACATGGAGTTATGTGATCTAACTCTGCCTACAGCCACCACTAGAAGGAGCTCACAGCATACTGTTTAGTTCAGTATACGACAGTATACAGTGAGCTCCCTCTAGTGGCAACTGCAGGCAGACAGAATCTTACAATTTAACCCCCTATTGCTGTAGTCAGTTGTGGCCTTTATAATACAATTTTTTTTGCTTTTCCATCTCAGCCTTCTAAAAGCCATGACTTTTTAAAAATATTTTTTTCTGTCTACAAAGCCTTATGATGGTTTGATTTTTGTGGAATCAGCTGCATTTTGGGGAAACGTAACTTATTAATTAATACTTCTGGGGGGTGGGGGAAGGAAAATGATAAAATAGCAGCAGTAATGCAATTTTTTTACAGTGCTCATCCAGCAGTATGACTAACTTGTTAAATGCATTGCTAAGTGCAATTAAAAATATTTGTTTTTCAGTTGCCACATTCTGAAAGCCATACTATGTTTATTCTTCCATAGCCAGCGCAGTGTGAGGGTTTTATGTTGTGGGATGAGTTGCAGTTTCCATTTATACAATTGTGGGGTACGTGTGACAGTTTGTTCACTTTTTTTTTCCATTTTTTGAGAAGTGAGCTGAACAAAAAAGGGCAATTCTAGCATTGGGTTGTTTTTATTTACAGCATTCACCTTGCGGTATAAATGATATTAAATGGTTTTGTGTTGCCGCATTCTGAAACCTATAACTTCTTTTATTTTTCAATCAACTGAGCTGTGTGAGGGTTTGGCTTTTTTTTTTGCAGAACAAACTGTAGATTCCAGTGGCACAATTTTGAGGTATCCTGACAGGCAGGATAAGCAAAAAGAGCAATTCTAGCATTTTTCTACAGCAGCTCACCATGCAGATTAAACAACGTTTCCTTTCTAATTCGGGTTATTACACATATGGTGACGCTGCTTAAGTGTATTTTTTTTTAACTTTTGCATAATAAAGAACATAGGATTTTTTCAGTTTTTAATATTCTTTAGTGGCTTATTAAATTTAACCCCTTCCCGCTCCAGGACGTACATTTACGTCCTGGAGCATCCGGGTATGTATGAAGAGAGGTCGCAGGGAGACCTCTCTTCATACAGCACAGGCGTCAGCTGTTTATTAAAGCTGACACCCACGGGCAATACCTGCAATCGGCCGTACGGCCAATCGCTGTCAATTGTGACAGCGTCATTTAAATCCCTCGAACGATGTTAGGGGGTCCCGTACAGCCCCCCTAGCGGTGAGATCGGGGGAGCCGTGCAGGTGTCATGTCTGCCGGGGGCCTTCTAAAAGGCCCCAGGGCTGCCTTGAGAGACTGCCTCTCAAGCCATCTCCGTGGGGTGCCATGATAGGCTGCCTGTCAGAATGCAGTATGACGTACTGCTATAGCATTACGTCATACTGCAGGAGCGATCAAAGCATCGTGTGTTGTAGTCCCCCAGAGGGACTTAAAAGAAAAGTTTTTTTTTTAAATCAATAAAGTTTTATTAATTGTAAAAAAAAAAAGTAAAAGTTTAAATCACTCTCCTTTTGCCATATCTATAATAAAAAATCAAAATCATAAAAGAAAAATATATATTTGGTATCGCCGCGTCCGTAAAAGTCTGATCTATCAAAGTAGCACATTATTTACTCCTCATGGTGAACGTCGTCCGAAGAAAAAAATAAAGAACGCCAAAAATGCACTTTTTCAGTTACCCTGTCTCCCAGAAAAAATGCAATAAAAAGCGATCAAAAAGTCGTATGTATTCTGAATTGGTACTAATGGAAGCTACAGGACATTCCGCAAAAACTGAGCCCTCGCACAACCACGTCGACGGGAAAAAACAAAGTTATTGTGTGCAGCAGATGGCAGCAGAAAATAATTGAAAAAAATTGAATGTCTTTGAAAAAAAAAAAAAAAAAAGAGTAGTATAGTAAAAAAAAAGCCTATACAAGTTTGGTATTGTAGAAATTGTACTGACCCATAGAATAAAGTTATCATGTCACTTTTGTTGCAGTTTGTGCGCCGTAGAAACAAGACACACTGAAAGATGGCGGAATGTCGTTTTGTTTTTTTTTCATTTTATTCCACTTAGAATTTTTTAAAAGTTTTTCAGTACATTATAGGGTACTTTAAATAGCACCATTGAAAACTACAACTCGTCCCACAAAAAACAAACCCTCATGCAGCGACGTCGATGGATAAATGAAGATGTTACGATTTTTTTTAAATGAGGGAGGAAAAAACAAAAATGGGGGGAAAAAAGGGGCTGTGTCATTAAGGGGTTAAAAAGTTGAATATGTGAACACTTCAGTACTTGTTTAATACACTGCAATATTTCTGCATTGCAGTGCATTATTATTATTGCCTTTCAGGGTTAATCCTATTGGCCCTGCCTCTAACAAGGTGTTATAGGTGTACTAAGATGGCAGGGACCATTACTAGGTCCCCAGATGCTATAACTAACTTTAACCCCTACGATTGCAATGTAAGGTGCCAAAGGATTAAATGAATGATCTCCTAGCAACTTAGATGCCGCGGTCACTATTTACCACACCGTTTAAGGGGTTAGATGTCTGGGATCTGAGTTATATCCGATGCTGGTCATTGTAGCGACAGCACAGCTGAATATTAGAGTCAGCTCCCACTGTGTATGTTGTGGGCTTAAGTCCTGAGCCTAATACTTTCCAGTGCTTTACATTTATGGTGATTTGCAGGAAGGAGTTAAATCTTTGACTATACAGAGTTCATACCGATGCCTTGGGTTTTCGTTTCCTACTCCATTTGGAGAGCAGGAAAATGGCACCCCCAGCCAAACAGAACCATCCTATGATGGAGTCTATTCTGTTCGCCCATCTGGCACCTCACAGGACGAAATAGCACTGCATGCAGCACAATTTCAGCGACCGAGGTTCCTAATGGAACTTCTGATGATGTGAGCAAGACCTTAACAACGATCTATTAGAATAATAATGGCACACAATTTTAGACCTAATTGGACTAAAAGGACAAACATTCACATTAAGGGGCCCATTTACACCAGCAGATGATCCTGTGGAGAACTGCTAATAAGAGTGAACAACGTTTTTTTAGGTTAGACTGAATTTAACGAACAACTAGCAGTGCCCGAAAAGCGGGCGATGGGCGAACATTTAGATACACTGATTATCGCTAAAACGATCGCCGATTAGCCTTTTTTTCTTTTTTTAGTGATCATCGGCTGGTGTAAATTGGCCTTAAGTCTTTATACGTTGCCTGTGCACGATGCAGTGATCAACTTTAACCACATGTTGTTCTATACGAATTACAACGACGATCCTGGACTTTAATAGCAATTCCAGATGCTGCTATACAATTATTGGGGATCTGTATGCGGTTAGGGCAGATCAACTGCAGCATGTATGGGCACCCTTAGACATGTCAAAATACTTCTAGTGCAAATCTGGATGACTGTTTAGCGGACATAATGCTAGCTATGGATGTGTAAACCCCCCATCAAGAAGTGACATTTTTTTTCTGCATACAGATTTCAAGTCTGCATCCTATAGATTATGGCACAGATTCCCATTAGACGCAATGGACACAGGCTTCACCTCGTTTTTAATGTGGAATTGGCGTGGATTCTGTGTTAAAGCCATTGTGAATAACTTAGTGTTGATATACCCTAAGAAACATAAAAGGCAGTCTTACCATGGAGTCACATCTTCTGGCCTCCTTAGAGATATGTTGGGGTCCTTATTGTAGGTCTATTGTACAGAAACCATTACCTAAAGGATGACTGATTGGATGAAAGTAAACTTTTACTTAAGAGAACATCTATCCCTAGCTCAGTCCAAAAACATGGAACCTTTGCTCGATCAGGTCGGATCTCTCTTAGAAGTCTTCGGGAACCAAAATAGAATTATCAAGACTGTGATGGGGTGTTTGGTCCGCTCTACAATATGGCAATTCATGACACTTTTCTTTACTTTTCTCTTTTTCTCCAGCAACCCAGAAGAAAAGGGAAAGGAAATGACATGGTCTATCAGGTAACACTGCACAATGGGTTCATTTCTTGAGCCCTCTCAGACACCAGAGCATAACTTGTGACTGCAACTTCTGCACGCCCTATAGTTTCACCCTTGATCTTGAGGCAGCACCTAAGAGGTGACAACTAGAGATGAGCGAGCATGCTCGCTAAGGCAAACTACTTGAGTGAGTAGTGCCTTATGCGAGTACCTGCCTGCTCATCTCTAAAGATTCAGGTGCCAGCGGGGTAGAGTGGTGAAGGAGCGGGGGAAGGGGGAGAGTGAGAGAGAGATCTCCCCCCCCCCCCCCCCCCGTTCCTCCCCGCTCTTCCCCGCCGGCACACGAATCTTTAGAGATGAGCGGGCAGGTACTCGCATAAGGCACTACTCGCTCGAGTAGTTTGCCTTAGAGAGTACGCTCGCTCATCTCTAGTGACAACCTTATGTTCTGCCTTCTATTACATCGCACAATGTAGGGTTTTGTTATTCCTTCCATAATGACATCATTCTGTATTGTAGATGACATCACTTTTAATGCAAGTAAACTTCCATTGTTTCCCCTTCAAGATGTTTTTGAGCGTATGACCTTATACGTGAAAATAATAAATTGTTGTCAGATTATAGGAATATATTATGCTCTCAATTTCTTCATTTTATTTTTGCCTTCAGGGTTTAAGTGGAGCCCAAAGAGACACGTACGACGCTCTGCAGATGCAGGCTTTGCACTGAACAATGGGAGAGCAAGGACGAAATATGCAAATGGAGATTTGGATCTGGAGGGCTTGTCAAGGAGATTATATAAAAATTGAAACTTTTTTTTTATTTTAATTTTTACATAAAAAAAAACAAATCTCAGGTTAAAGGAATAGCTGGTTCAGCACCAGAATGATCTATAGGATCACCTGGGCGACTGCAGGGATCAGTCACATATGGCACACCACAACATTGCTATGGCATTTAAGTAATGCAAAATGTTATCTCCTTGCATCAGCTTAAAGTTATGAGTGGTTTGGCAAAAAACATACCTTTTCTGTACAGAATATGAGTTACAGCTGGCCTTCTGCTTCAGCCACATCCAAAGCAAAGCCAAAAATTCTGTGGATGCCCTGAGACTAATGCATTCTCAGAGTTTATATGATATCTACTAAAATAGATAAGTCACAGGCTGTTTCAAAGAGAACTTTATAAGCAGCTTCAGAAGTGACTGGAGGATAAGACATTATCCAAGATCAGAACACGATTAGTAATTAGTACTATTAGTATTGAGATGTGTATGATATAATAGCCCTAGACAGAGACACAGATCATGTGGACAGCTGACCAGCTAACCCTTAGGGTGCATTCAGACGGTCGTATATCGGCTGGGTTTTCACGCCCAGCTGATATACGCCGTCCCTCTCTGCAGGGGGAGGAGGCTGGAAGAGCCAGGAGCAGTGCACTGAGCTCCCGCCTCCTCTCCACCCCCTCTCCGCCCCTTGACACTATTTGCAATGGAAGGGACGGGGCGGGGCTAAGTTCCCAGATGTAGCTCCGCCCCCATTCCTCCCCTCCCATTGCAAATAGTGGCGAGGGGTGGAGAAGAGGCGGGAGCTCAGTACACTGCTCCCGGCTCATCCAGCTTCCTCCCCCTGCAGAGAGGGACGACATATATCGGCTGGGCGTGAAAACCCAGCCGATATACGGTTGTCTGAATGCGCCCTTATCCTGTCTGTGAGCAATGTTAGTGGATTGTAAATGACTTTTCGTACTGTACATATTTTCCCTGATTGTTGTTATCTTGCATTTAATATGTGAAGCTCTTCACTAAATCCGGATTTAGATTTTCTGTAGGTACTAAAGGTTATGTATCCCTTTGTATTTTATTCTATTTTTTTTCTTTTAATCAATGTGCTTTTTGGAAATTAAGATTTTTTGTAATTGGTTTGCATTAAAAATGTCTGATAGTTGATTTCTATGCTCGTATTATTTTCCAAGGCACTGCAGACTGAAAATCCTGTCCAAGTCCTCCTCTAGTATGCTCCCCTGTTGTAAAGGCGTATTCACTGCTTTTCCACTGAACTATTACAAAGGGCTGCTTGATAGTGTCGGAGATGGTAGAGGATGACAGAGAACAGAGAAAGCTTCTAATTTCAGAGGGCTGCACTTCACTCCTGGTGCATTTTCTGCTATTATCAGAAGTGAGGGGCAATGGGACCAGCGGCTAGTCAGAGAGAGGATGGAAAAATAGCTGTGTAGTATCGAGTGGGTGTAGTTATGCTACACAGCCTCTGAAAGAGGAGAGATGAGGGGGGAGTTGATCTTGTGTACATTCATGAACGAGACCAACTGATCAGTGCTGGGAACATCCCTAAGCCAGAAACATGAATGTAGGAGAGCTTGTACACAAAGTATGAAGCTAAATGCATGAGAAGGAAAACTCAATGCAAAGCAACCAACAGATAAATGCATCTTTTTTCTGCATATTTGTATTAATTTTTCATGCACAAGGGTTTTCATAGTCTTTAAATATTAAAAAAACAAACAAACATGAAAAATAAGTAAAATCCACTACTACGAAAAGTTGATATTACCATATTTCTTGTAGCCAAATTACTTTTGGGGAAATCACAAAATACATGTCTTGACTAGAGATGAGCGAACGTACTCGTCCGAGCTTGATACTCGTTCGAGTATTAGCGTGTTCGAGATGCTCGTTACTCGTGACGAGTACCACGTGATGTTCGAGTTACTTTCACTTTCATCTTTGAGACGTTAGCGCGCTTTTCTGGCCAATAGAAAGACAGGGAAAGCATTACAACTTCCCCCTGCGACGTTCAAGCCCTATACCACCCCCCTGCAGTGAGTGGCTGGCGAGATCAGGTGTCACCCGAGTATATAAATCGGCCCCTCCCGCGGCTCGCCACAGATTTATTCTGACAGAGATCAGGGACAGTGCTGCTGGTGCCGGAGCTGCTATAGGGAGAGCGTTAGGAGTATTTTAGGCTTCAAGAACGCCAACGGTCCTTCTTGGGGCCACATCTAACCGTGTGCAGTAGTCTGGAGGCTGCTTTTTGCAGTGCTGCACATTTTTTTTTTTTTTGTATATTGGCCGTGCAGAGCATTGCGCCCTGCAGTAATTATACATAGTCCAGGGCCAGTAGTGGTGATGAGGCAGGGACAGAAGACATATTTATTGAATATAGGCAGTGGGCCTTTCCAAAAACATTTGGGGAAAAAAAATCTATTTGGGCTGCCTGTGACTGTCCTCAGTGTACTGGGTCTGTGCTGGGTGTAGTTGTCCTCCTAATTCATACGCAGCCAGCTAAGTGTTACAGCAGGCTTGCGCAAAATTCTTTCCTGGCTCTGTGTTGGCTGTTACATCACCGCTGTATTCCAGTCCACAGTGCAACAGTCTGCAGTTATTTTACATACTCCAGGGCCAGTAGTGGTGAGGCAGGGACAGAAGACATATATTTATTGAATATAGGCAGTGGGCCTTTCCAAAAACATTTGGGAAAAAAAATCTATTTGGGCTGCCTGTGACTGTCCTCAGTGTACTGGGTCTGTGCTGGGGGTAGTTGTCCTCCTAATTCATACGCAGCCAGCTAAGTGTTACAGCAGGCTTGCGCAAAATTCTTTCCTGGCTCTGCTGTGCGTTCCGTAAGCGAAGTCAGCCTCCAACCACAGGCCAATAAGCGGCACATTTAATTACAGCGTTCTGTTTCTGCACTACTGGTAATACAGCATGCTGAGGGGTAGGGGTAGGCCTAGAGGACGTGGACGCGGGCGAGGACGCGGAGGCCCAAGTCAGGGTGTGGGCACAGGCCGAGCTCCTGATCCAGGTGTATCGCAGCCGACTGCTGCGGGATTAGGAGAGAGGCACGTTTCTGGCGTCCCCACATTCATCTCACAATTAATGGGTCCACGCGGTAGACCTTTATTAGAAAATGAGCAGTGTGAGCAGGTCCTGTCGTGGATGGCAGAAAGTGCATCCAGCAATCTATCGAACACCCAGAGTTCTGCGCCGTCCACTGCTGCAACTCTGAATCCTCTGGCTGCTGCTCCTCCTTCCTCCCAGCCTCCTCACTCCATTACAATGACACATTCTGAGGAGCAGGCAGACTCCCAGGAACTGTTCCCGGGCCCCTGCCCAGAATGGGCAGCAAGGGTTCCGAATCCTCTCCCACTGGAGGAGTTTGTCGTGACCGATGCCCAACCTTTTGAAAGTTCCCGGGGTCCGGGGGATGAGGCTGGGGACTTCCGGCAACTGTTTCAAGACCTTTCAGTGGGTGAGGAGGACGATGACGATGAGACACAGTTGTCTATCAGTGAAGTAGTAGTAAGGCCAGTAAGTCCGAGGGAGGAGCGCATAGAGGATTCGGAGGAAGAGCAGCAGGACGATGAGGTGACTGACCCCACCTGGTTTGCTACGCCTACTGAGGACAGGTCTTCAGAGGGGGAGGCAAGGGCAGCAGCAGAGCAGGTTGCAAGAGGCAGTGCGGTGTCCAGTGGTAGAGGCAGGGCCAGACCGAATAATCCACCAACTGTTTCCCAAAGCGCCCCCTCGCGCCATGCCACCCTGCAGAGGCCGAGGTGCTCAAAGGTCTGGCAGAGAGTGCAGACGACCGACGAACAGTGGTGTGCAACCTGTGTCGCGCCAAGATCAGCCGGGGAGCCACCACCACCAGCATGCGCAGACATATGATGGCCAAGCACCCCACAAGGTGGGACGAAGGCCGTTCACCGCCTCCGGTTTGCACCGCTGCGTCTCCCCCTGTGCCCCAACCTGCCACTGAGATCCAACCCCCCTCTCAGGGCACAGGCACTACCGTCTCCTGGCCTGCACCCACACCCTCACCTCCGCTGTCCTCGGCCCCATCCACCAATGTCTGTCAGCGCACCGTCCAGCCGTCGCTAGCGCAAGTGTTGGAGCGCAAGCGCAAGTACGCCGCCACGCACCCGCACGCTCAAGCGTTAAACGTGCACATAGCCAAATTTATCAGCCTGGAGATGCTGCCGTATAGGGTTGTGGAAACGGAAGCTTTCAAAAGTATGATGGCGGCGGCGGCCCCGCGCTACTCAGTTCCCAGTCGCCACTACTTTTCCCGATGTGCCGTCCCAGCCCTGCACGACCACGTCTCCCGCAACATTGTACGCGCCCTCACCAACGCGGTTACTGCCACGGTCCACTTAACAACGGACGCGTGGACAAGCACAGGCGGGCAAGGCCACTATATCTCCCTGACGGCACATTGGGTGAATTTAGTGGAGGCTGGGACAGAGTCAGAGCCTGGGACCGCTCACGTCCTACCCACCCCCAGAATTGCGGGCCCCAGCTTGGTGCTGGTATCTGTGGCGGTGTATGCTTCCTCCACTAAACCACCCTCCTCCTCCTACGCAACTTCTGTCTCGCAATCAAGATGTGTCAGCAGCAGCACGTCGCCAGCAGTCGGTGTCGCGCGGCGTGGCAGCACAGTGGTGGGCAAGCGTCAGCAGGCCGTGCTGAAACTACTCAGCTTAGGAGAGAAGAGGCACACGGCCCACGAACTGCTGCAGGGTCTGAAAGAGCAGACCGACCGCTGGCTTGCGCCGCTGAGCCTCCAACCGGGCATGGTCGTGTGTGACAACGGCCGTAACCTGGTGGCGGCTCTGCAGCTCGGCAGCCTCACGCACATGCCATGCCTGGCCCACGTCTTTAATTTGGTGGTTCAGCGCTTTCTGAAAAGCTACCCACGCTTGTCAGACCAGCTCAGAAAGGTGCGCCGGCTCTGCGCACATTTCCACAAGTCCCACACGGACGCTGCCACCCTGCGCACCCTGCAACATCGGTTTCATCTGCCAGTGCACCGACTGCTGTGCGACGTGCCCACACGGTGGAACTCTACGCTCCACATGTTGGCCAGGCTCTATGAGCAGCGTAGAGCTATAGTGGAATACCAACTCCAACATGGGCGGCGCAGTGGGAGTCAGCCTCCTCAATTCTTTACAGAAGAGTGGGCCTGGTTGGCAGACATCTGCCAGGTCCTTGGAAACTTTGAGGAGTCTACCCAGATGGTGAACGGCGATGCTGCAATCATTAGCGTCACCATTCCTCTGCTATGCCTCTTGAGAAGTTCCCTGCAAAGCATAAAGGCAGACGCTTTGCGCTCGGAAACAGAGGCGGGGGAAGACAGTATGTCGCTGGATAGTCAGAGCACCCTCCTGTCTATATCTTAGCGCGCTGAGGAGGAGGAGCATGAGGAGGATGAGGAGGAGGGGGAAGAGACAGCTTGGCCCAATGCTAAGGGTACCCATGCTGCTTGCCTGTCATCCTTTCAGCGTGTATGGCCTGAGGAGGAGGAGGATCCTGAAAGTGATCTTCCTAGTGAGGACAGCCATGTGTTGCGTACAGGTACCCTGGCACACATGGCTGACTTCATGTTAGGATGCCTTTCTCGTGACCCTCGCGTTACACGCATTCTGGCCACTACGGATTACTGGGTGTACACACTGCTCGACCCACGGTATAAGGAGAACCTTTCCACTCTCATACCCGAAGAGGAAAGGGGTTCGAGAGTGATGCTATACCACAGGACCCTGGCGGACAAACTGATGGTAAAATTCCCATCCGACAGCGCTAGTGGCCGAAGGCGCAGTTCCGAGGGCCAGGTAGCAGGGGAGGCGCGGAGATCAGGCAGCATGTACAGCACAGGCAGGGGAACACTCTCTAAGGCCTTTGACAGCTTTATGGCTCCCCAGCAAGACTGTGTCAACGCTCCCCAGTCAAGGCTGAGTCGGCGGGAGCACTGTAAAAGGATGGTGAGGGAGTACGTAGCCGATCGCACGACCGTCCTCCGTGACGCCTCTGCCCCCTACAACTACTGGGTGTCGAAGCTGGACACGTGGCCTGAACTCGCGCTGTATGACCTGGAGGTGCTTGCTTGTCCTGCGGCTAGCGTCTTGTCAGAGAGGGTGTTTAGTGCGGCTGGGGGAATCATCACAGATAAGCGTACCCGCCTGTCAACCGACAGTGCCGACAGGCTTACACTCATCAAGATGAACAAATCCTGGTTTTTCCCAGACTTCTCTTCTCCACCAGCGGACAGCAGCGATACCTAAGCAATACGTAGGCTGCACCCGCGGATGGAAGCATCGTTCTCTATCACCATCAAAAACGGGGACCTTTTAGCTTCATCAATCTGTGTATAATATTCATCCTCCTCCTTCTGCTCCTCCTCCTGAAACCTGACGTAATCACGCCGAACGGGCAATTTTTCTTAGGCCCACAAGGCTCAGTCATATAATTTTTGTAACCAATTTTTATACGTTTCAATGATCATTAAAGCGTTGAAACTTTCACCTGAACCAATTTTTATTTTAACTGGGCTGCCTCCAGGCCTAGTTACCAATTAAGCCACATTAACCAAAGCGATTAATGGGTTTCACCTGCCCTCTTGGTTGGGCATGGGCAATTTTTCTGACGTACATTAGTACTGTTGGTACACCAATTTTTTGGGGCCCTCACCTACAGTGTAATCCAATTAATTTTTTGCCCACCTGCATTACAGCTGACGTTACATCAGCTGTGCTGGGCACTGCAATGGGATATATTTATGTACCGCCGGTGGGTTCCAGGGAGCCACCCATGCTGTCGCTCCACACGGAGTTGTAACTACATGTGTCCACTTCTAAAGAACCCCAGTCTGACTGGGGCATGCAGTTTGGGCTGAAGCCCACCTGCATTTAATCTGACGTTAGCTCTGCTGTCCAGGACACTGCAATGGGATACATTTATGT
This sequence comes from Eleutherodactylus coqui, assembly GCF_035609145.1. Classification (NCBI taxonomy): domain Eukaryota; kingdom Metazoa; phylum Chordata; class Amphibia; order Anura; family Eleutherodactylidae; genus Eleutherodactylus; species Eleutherodactylus coqui. Next base: position 47,253,587 of record NC_089840.1, read on the forward strand.
ACAGCGGGTGGGTTCCAGGGAGCCACCCATGCTGTGGGTGCACACGGAATTCCCATTGCGGAGTTGGGGATTCCCAGTTGTACCTGCCTGTGACTATTTATAAAAAAACGCGGTCTGACTGGGGCATGCAGACACCTTGACAGAATGAATAGTGTGTGGCACATAGGTTCCCCATTGCTATGCCCACGTGTGCAGCTCCTTATGGCGGTGGCACAGGATTATATTTCTCATTGCTTCTGTACAGCATTGTGGGCTATCGCCCCGCCCCTTTTAAAGAGGGTCGCTGCCTAGCCGTGCCAACCCTCTGCAGTGTGTGCCTGCGGTTCCTCCTCATGGCAGACGCACTTATAAATAGACATGAGTGTGGCGTGGCATGAGGGCAGCTGAAGGCTGCGCAGGGACAATTTGGTGTGCGCTGTGGACACTGGGTCATGCGGGGGGGGGGTTGGGCAGCATGTAACCCAGGAGAAGTGGCAGCGGAGTGTCATGCAGGCAGTGATTGTGCTTTTTTGGAGGTAGCGTGGTGCTTAGCTAAGGTATGCATTGCTAATGAGGGCTTTTCAGAAGTAAAAGTTGTTGGGGGGGGGGGGCACTCTTGCCGCTATTGTGGCTTAATAGTGGGACCTGGGAACTTGAGATGCAGCCCAACATGTAGCCCCTCGCCTGCCCTATCCGTTGCTGTGTCGTTCCCATCACTTTCTTGAATTGCCCAGATTTTCACAAATGAAAACCTTAGCGAGCATCGGCGATATACAAAAATGCTCGGGTCGCCCATTGACTTCAATGGGGTTCGTTACTCGAAACAAACCCTCGAGCATCGCGATAATTTCGTCCCGAGTAACGAGCACCCGAGCATTTTGGTGCTCGCTCATCTCTAGTCTTGACTCTTGACCTATCCCGGGTCTTTTTTTGTTTAGTTTCAAAAGACCTGAATACAGTCAAAATTCTATGGTTTTACTAGACTGCATTAGATCATCATAGAGTCTAGGTGTTTCAGCCCTCTAAATGGTTTGTTTGTAATGACAACAAACTTTGTCCATGTGCTCTAAAAGGGCATATGGACATCATGGAAGGAGAAGTCCCCACTCGGGACCTCGCAAGCCAGAATATACAGCAGTCATAAGGATAAGCCCTCGCTCTGTCAGAGCTGACCCATCCATATATCACATGGCTGTCTATTCATATCAAGGCTTACTATTTGGAAATAGATTTTTTTTCCCATTAGACCACACTGATGTAGCATAAGGGCTCATTCACACAGGTTTATTTCTGTCTATGAGCCATCTGCCTTTTTTTACTGACTGAATACCTAATACAGACAGCGCAGGGACCCATTAAAGTAAATTGGTGTAATCAGACGTGTATTTGTGGCCCAATGTTGTGCTTAAAAAAACTAAAAATAAAATTGCTATATGTGCTAATTTGATCTGTATTCATGGACCAAAATTGTCCACAAAAATCTATAGGAGCGTTAATAATACTCTCCCCTCCTCCCAAACAAACAAAAAAAAAGGCAGCGAACATGGATGTTACATGCATGTGCTCCGCTTTATATGCATGTTGCCAGAAGAGAATAAAAAGTTGTATCGATTGGGCCTTCCTGCATATTTCTTTTCCCAGAGAGAGAACCTAGGAAAAAGAAAAAAAAAAGCTCTGTACCCGGCGTCCCACATACAAAAATGCTCGAGTCTCCCATTGTACTCAACGGGGTTCGATACAAGAGTAGAGCTCTCGAATTTTACGAAAAGCTTGACTCAAATAACGTGGACCCGAGCATTTGGGCGCTCGCTCATCTCTAATGTTAAGCCTGATGTCACCATTTTACTATAGCACATTTACTATTACTAATTATCACACACGAGCGATGTATGGAGGAGTCAGAGTGCGGGAAAATAAAGGAGACAGAGTCGCAAGTTTGACTTTAAGAGACTCGGTCATCACCATCTTTTGGCACCCCTATCTAAGGGCGACATATGGTAGTGACAGTCACAGTGATTACAGTGATACGCCTGCTGAGTAGATCTGTGCAGTAGTTTTGGATAAACTTACATTTTTCAGTAGAAGCACATGCATAGAGAACTACTTGGGCTGGGTTCACACAGGGCGGATTTGCCGTGGAAATTCCGTCCGGAATTTTGCTGCGGCAAATCTGCCTGTGGCCACTTATCCCAGGAATAGCCAGCCCTGTGGACGAGATTTCTCAGAAATCTTGTCCACACAGGACGACGAAACGTCGTGGCAAAGCCGGCGTTGTGGCGCGGATTCGCCAGCTGCAGCATGTCCATTCTTTTTTTTTTTTCTGCTGCGGCCGCGCTCTCCTCTATGGCAGAGTGCCGCGGGTTTCGAAGCAGCGCTTTCCCAGCGAAAATCTTGCGGTTTTTCGCTGCGGCCGAACACACCGTGTGGGAACCAAGCCTAAAATAGTCCTGGATATTCATGAGACCCACTTCTCCCTCCAGCTAATGTTAATTGCGTATGGGCTGCCGGTCAGACGCCCCAATTGACTTCAGTGGAGGCTGTCTGCGGCAAAATAGAGCATGCTGTGATTTTTCTTCCAAAGTAGAAGCCTTTCAATGCCTATGTTTTGCTGCGAAAAGTCCACGCGGGAGGCGATCCGCAATTTTATAGCATAAAAATTCTTTTAATCAGATGTCTGGTAGTCTAGGAATTCAAATAATCCAGTAAACACCCATCTGATAGCAAAAGATTGAAAAGAGATAATTATGAAAATATTCCAATTTTAAAAAGGTTTAAAATTCTAAATTTATTGGGGAGGCGGGGGGGGGGGGGGGGGGTCCAACACAATTTTTGTTGAATTTGGCTTCTGAATCCAAAAATGATCCCAGTTTTTCTCCATCACATCAACTTTTTAAGATATAAGATATCCTCCAATTTTCTCAAAAACCATACTAAATGTATATACAATGGAAAAATCAAAAAATTGCCTGGATGCAATGTTTATTTAAAGTTATCTTGTCCGTACAAAGGATACATTGTTTTTGTATGTCACATTGTGTGCAAGCAGTAGCGGTTAATGTAAACATTTATGCTTGTAATTTTTCCTGGAGTGTTCAGTGTGTGGACAATGGCGTTTGATGTTCCAACAATAGTCAGCCATCATATGTACATCCCCCATCTACACTGATGCCGTCCCTCCATGACCTTCAAATCTTGGTGGAATTGTATACCTTGTTCATCACTGACCGCACCAAGGTTTTCTGAGAAGTTATCAAGATGGCTATGCAGAAAATGCACCTTGATGCTCATGTTGCAACCAAGCATTTTGTAGCTCTCCAAGAGCTTCTGGACAATTTCGATGTGTTCCTTTGCTCGCTTATTTCTAAGAAAGGCCTTGACAATGTCTTTGAATGATAACCAAGCATTCTTTTAGTGTTCTGACATCGCCCCGATGAAATGTTCATCTTTGATGAATTGTCGAATTTGGGGACCATCAAACATACCGGCTTTTATTTTTTCAAATGACAGACTAGGAAATGGCAGAATGAGGTACTTGAAACAGTCTCCTTCAGTTGGCAGAGCTTTAACGAATTGTTTCATGGGCAGAGGTGGGAATATAATGTTCTTTCTGTCAACAAGTGGCTCATGTAGAATGTTTGGTTCATCAGGTTTGAGGTCAGATCTTTGAGGCCAATTCCTTTCCACCCAATATTTCTCAAAAGCTCTGCTGTCCCACAGATAACAGGGATACTCGGTATATCCACATTTCTGACCAAAAAGGAAGGATACCAATTTAAGGTCACCACAGATGATCCAATTGTATTTGTGATATTGCAACAACTCAATGACTTTCTTTATGTCAACATATTCTTTACAAAGAGAAATGGAATGGCCAATTGGGACGGCACCAGATAAATTGCCATTGTGGAGCTCCGATTTGAGCGATCCATGAACAGTGGCCATTCAATTAAGTTATAGATGGGATTTCCCAATTCCTCCATTAAACCCTGTATGTTATGGCAATACACAAAGTCTAAAGTATTACAGAAATGCAATTTCTCTGAATCGAAAGTAGGATACCTTCGCTCCTTTTCAAGCAAGTTTTTCTCATGCAGTCTTGATTCTAGGAGTACTGAAGCCTTTTTTTTTTTTATTCTTTGTCTTTTAAGAATATAATTAAAATTTAACATTGTCAAATACAGCGGTGATATACAGATTTATGTATTTTCAAAAACTTGCCCCCGACAACCACAACAGGTAGGAACAAGATATGGATTAAGTTGTTGTCGAGGTTAAGTGAATTTGGAACCCGCGCTCCAATAGGAATGTTGAGCCTGGGATTCCTACATTCTGGAAATTGACTGTTGGTCCACTTGAACCAGAGGAGGGTTGGTGAACTGAAAATGTCGAGGGGGGGTGAGGAAAACACAGGGGCATAAGGGGAATGAAGAAAGAGAGAGAGGGAGAGAAGTAAAAAAAATAGATAAAATAAAATGCAGGGAGGGGTGGGGGTGGGGGGCGGGGGGCTGGAAACAAAGACAACACCACCACCCCCTCCTTGTTGGGGGGGGGGGGAGGTATGTGAGCAGAAGATCTATTCAAACCCATACACGGGTCCCCAATAATGGATCAGGAAGGTCATTGACCATATAGATTTTTGTATTCCTGTGAATTTAGGAACTCAATTCAATGGTACCAAGTTTTGGTGAACTTTTCTTGTGAGTCTTTAATGGATGCATGCCGTGAGGTCCTCCATCTCCATTGCCTCACGGATCATGTGGAACCACATTGAGATTGCCATAGCTTAAGGATGCAAATCCTCGCTGCGTTAATCAGTATTCAGCTTATGTTAATCAAACCCATTACTTTTCAGCTGAATGAGACACTGGACGTATAGCTGATGGTAGGATAGGATACTCTTTTTTACATTTATTTTTCTTGTTATAGCCTGAAGTTTTCACTATACATGATACAGACACTGGGTTGTAGACCCACTGAACCAACTCGCCAGTTCAGCGCAGGGGTTACCCTGATAGCCTCACCGATGAATTGACAGCCGATCTGTTGGAGTTGCAGAGATGGAGACAAGTAGGGCTCAAGCACCAGGCAGCTGATAACAGGTGGCTGGCAGCAGGTACAGGTTGATGCAGCCAAGCTGAGCAGGTACAGGTTGATGCAGGTAGATGTGGCTGAGCTGGACAGGTAGCAGATAGATGCGGCTGAGCTTAGCAGGTACAGGATGTGCTCACACCCTGGTCCTAGCAGTGAATCAAGGTCTCCAGGTCATTAAATAGAGGAGTACACAATACAAAAAAAATCCAGCAGCTCTCAACTATTATCCCAAAAAGGGGAGATGTAAAAAATGCAAAGCCGCCTAAAGAGTTAATGAACCATTAGCATGGACCAGCTGTTCAGACTACTAATGGTGGCTTGAAAAAGACCATTACGGTCGAAACGTTGCCTAAATTCAGGATTATGGAACAATAAAATATAATTCCATATTTTTCACCATTTCTGCTGCCACTGTCTACTATTTCTTCTTCTGCTTCTAAAATAGAGGAGTGATCACTCATTTTGCAAGTGGGCTGAAGTACCCTGGGAATACTTAACTCCTGAAGTATTGGAGAAACCCAGGAGTCAAATCTACACAGCGGCAGCAGGACGATGCCTAACAATACAAAAGTAATAGTCACTGGAATGATCTCTTGGCTCTTGCCAAACCATAGCTATACCAAATGGCACCTTGCCATGTGTTCCTTTCATCCACATCCGTAAACTCTCAACACACTGCTTGCACAACTTGTGAGGGGCCCAAGACTTATCTTGATCACCAAGTTTAACTTTGAAATATGCAAACCAGGCTTGCTTGACAAATGTGCTGATGTTTGCCCTTTGATTGGGACGGATGAAAGTGCTGTTTTTGGCTGATTAAAGGAATTTCATTGTACATTTGGGTATATAGTTACCAGTTTATTTTTTAAACAAAGACAGTACACAATGATGCAGCATTGAGGTTGCTTACAAAAACAGAGTATTGTGTTTCGCAATTGTAACGGACAATAGTATAGTATCAAAAATATACTGTTTCTGTCATTAGACAGTATTAATAAATCAGTAGACTAAAAAACATTCAAACCTGAACTCAAATTTAAAGTTACTCGCATATAAAAGACGAGAAGAAAAGTCTCTCAAGAGGGAAGTTAACAGTTAGTTGGTGTGTAGTGTGGAATGTGCATCCAACCAAGAGACCCATATTTTTTGGAACTTGCTAGGACAGCCCCTATGCTGGTGTATGACTTTTTTATAAGGGATAATTGTATTGACCAGCCCTTTCCAACTTGCCAAAGAGGGCGATTCCACCACCATCCACTTCATGGCAATGGGTTTCTGAGCTTAAAAATAGTATTTCTCTAAGAAATATTCACATATAATGTGGCCAATGTTCCTCATCAAATAGGCCGAGCAATACAATTTTTGGGTCTAGATTAATGTTCAAGGGTGGAGGCAAGTTCGGGGATATAAAATTGATAATCTCAGACCAAAAGCTTGTTATATAAGGGCAGTCACATATTAAATGCGAGAAATTGGCATTGAGTTGATGGCATCTGTGACAGGCTGATGTTGGAGTTTTAACCATTTTGTGGAGATGCACTGGGGTCAGATAAGACAGGTGAATGATATAGAGTTGGATTAATTTATTATTAACAGCTGGGGATACCGTCAGATGGGATTCCACTACATCGGACCATTCTTCATTCGTTAATGAAGGGATAGAAGACTGCCATTTATCCTGGCTAGACAGTGGGTTATAGCTGATTTTACCTGAGAGTAGATGGGTATAGAGCACTTTCAGCCCTTGGGACGGGAGTATACCCATTATATTGTTTTTTGATATTTGGATGGTAACCGAAGAAAACTGGGTATTTAGAGCATGTCGTAGCTGGAAGTATCGAAACCATTGAAGGTCGAGGTACTTGTTTTTCACACAACTGGGTGAATGCAATAATTACATTGTTGTCATATACAGCCCCCAATTCAGAAATGCCTAATGAGACCCAATATTGACAATCTGGTATTGTCTCTAATGAGGGTAGGGTGGGATTATTCCATAGGGGGAGATCTGACAAAGTATCCCTAAAGTCTTGAATATTTTTTGCAGTTCGCCATATGGATTAGCCTAATTTGTGCATGGGCAATATATTAGAGCAGGGGTCCCCAACCACCGGTCCGCAGACCGGGGCCGGGCCGTTAGGTGTTTACTGCCGGTCCGGGGGCAGTAAAACACATGTGTCAAACATAAGGCCCGCTGCATCGTGTTATGTGGCCCGTGGCGTGCAGATGTCGCTCACCACTGAAGCGATTACCAGCTGGGGTGCCGCAGCTCCCCGCTGGTAATCGCGCTGTTGCCAATGATCTGGCGAACACTGACATCAGTGTGCAGCCAGGATCCTCCTCCCCGAGTCCCCTGCTCATTAGTTCCGCAGGAGAGAACTCGGGGAGGAAGCGTGCCGGGTTACACACTGATGTCAGTGTGACCCGCGCTTAGCGCGAGCAGAGAGGGAGCGACGCTGACAGGAAGAAAGAGGTAAGTATATGGGTTGGGGAGCTGCTTCTTACTGGGGGGGCTGCTTATTTCAGGGGGTAGGGGGGGTGCTTATTACTGAGGGGTGTGTCTGCCTATTACTGGAGGGGGGGGCTGATTATTACTGGGTGGGGCGGGCTGGTAATTACTGGGGGGGGAGGCTGCTTATTATTATTACTGAGGGGGCTTATAATTATAACGTTGCTATGGTGGTTAATATTACTAATTGGGCCACTGTGGGGTCGTTATTTTTACTGGGGAAACTATCAGGGTCACTGTTAGGGCTCGTTCACAAGGCGTCTTCTTGAAGCGCTGAGGATTGTGGCGCCAAACAACAGAGCGTCCCGCGAGTAGTAGGAAGAGCTGCCTCTGTACAAGCAGCAGCAGCCGCCGCCGAGCCTGTACACCTGTTAGGACCTAGGTCAGTTTTCAAGGTAATCCTGCCCGGGAGGAGGGAGGGGGGGTGGGAGATAAATTATATGCTGCCCTATGTGTGTGCTGCGGGGGGAGCTAGATTATATACTGCCCACTGCCCTATGTGTGTGTTGCCAGGCGGGGGTGCGGGTGGGGGGGAGGAATATATTATACTGCCCTATGTGTGTACTGCCGGGACATTCTAAATGTCATAATTAAATAAGTATGCACTAAACTCCAACACCCTTCATAACCCCGCCCCATATAACCAAAGCCCCACCCCATGTCCCGCCCCACCCTGTCGGGCCTTGTAAAAATGGTCTTGCTGGAAGCCGGTTCCTGGTGCCAAAAAGGTTGGGGACCACTGTATTAGAGGACTTGGTGTATTCTGGGCGTTCTAAATAGCTGAAAAGATCTTTTCCTGCCACCATCTCTGCTAACTGGTAGTCTGCAATCGGGAGCTCCTGCTGTAGGAACTATGGTCTCAGGTTCTGCAATTGACCCGCTAAGTAGTATAAGTGAAAATCTGACAATGCCATTCCAGCCTGTGATTCTTGGGTCTTTTCAGTGTGGCAAGTATTAATTTAGAACGGGCCGTGCCCCATATGAATGTAGTCAGAAGGGAGTTCATGGAGCGGAAGAAGAACTGCATTGGGATGGTTACTGGCATCTGCTGTAAAATATATAAACACTTAGGTTGTATTATCATTTTAAGTAAGTTTATCCGCCCCGCCACTGAGAGGGGTAAGTCTACCTCTGAAAGGTTCCTCTAACGGGGCAATAGTTTCTTCCATTATGTTTTCATGATCACAAATCATGGTTATTCCTAGATACTTAAATTTAGACAAGACTGGCAGGCCACAGTCAGGGATAGAAGGATTAATAATTGGATTCGGAGCTGTAAATAGAATAGCTGATTTCTGCCAATTAATATAAAGGCCAGAAAATTTGGAAAGTGAGGTTATATGCTTTAAAGCTTGTGGAAAGGATTGTTCAGGGTTTTGCAGGAATAGGATCATGTCGTCAGCATATAGCCCCACAACACTGTCTCCCCAGCGGATACCTGTGATAGCACCTCAATCTAATGGCCAGTGCCTCTATGGCTATGGCGAATAAGGCAGGAGCCAAAGGACAGCCCTGCCGAATACCACATGATAATGGAAACCAATTTGATGGAATACCGTTAATAATATTTGCTTTTTGGGATTTATATAGAATTTCACTTTAGGAAGACAGGCCTCTAGGGAAGTCGACTCTAGCTAATCAAAAGCAAATCTAATGAGGCCAATGCCCAGGCATATTATGTGCTCTGCCCAATTGAATAATTGTTTGGACACGGCGGGTATTTATTGTTGTAGATTTACCGGGCATGAAGCCTGTATGCTCAGGGTGGATAATGGAGAGAATAATGTGGTTCAGTCGGGTAGCTAGTACTTTGGCTAAAATCTTGTAGTCTACGTTGACCAATGAGATTGGTCGGTGTGAGTCACAGCTAGTGGGGTCTTTACCAGGTTTTAACCTTTTCCAATCCACTGTCTGACGTCTGAAGACATTATGATTTAAGGCTGTACAGCTCCAATGTTGAAAGACATCCGTCGGGGTTTTCTTACTGTATATTGCCATCCTCTCTGCTGTCGGAGCCTATCCAACGTGTCACCTCATGTAATACTGGCTTTAGCCAGAATATAGCGCCATTGTATAATGGCAGAAAAAGAGTAAGCCCCCTAGGAAAACCAGGATACAAATTGGATTGGAAAGGGTTAAATGGACAATAATGGCAGCATCATATAAGTAAGTGGGGAGAGAGCCTTCCCGGAGAGCCTGCTGCAATGTGGCATGTAGCAAAGGGGAGAGTTGCTCCATTTTTGATAATACCTAGTTCCCATTTTTAGTATTTTTTTATTTTTAGTGTTCTAATTGGTTCGACTTTTCTCAACATCCTTGGAAATTACCTAAGGTTTAGGGAGGGTTGGAAGGACTGCTAAGTCTGCTGAGGGGGATGGGCTGACAGGTTTATGTCTCATGATCAGGAAAAGTAGTTATTTATTACTACTAAAATTCATTATTAAATAGTGTAATCAGTGTATGAAGTGAACTTCATGAGCATAAACATGAGTTAATGGACTTACTTTTTAAGCGGGTTTTTTCTTATGGGTTTGTAGACTTCACTTTGTCAAAATGTACATAGTTCTTCATTTTGTCATCTTAGACAATCGGCTTGTGAACCTCGTTATTTAAATGACTGGTGTATATACAGACGCTCTGAATAAAAAGCAGACTGTAAATCATTATTGTTGCATGGAAGTAACTTTCATGCTAAGAATCTCATTTGCCCGGAGACTGATATTGGTTGATCATTTTTCCTGCAGTGGCCACTACGGGGGAACTATAGTATTACATGTGCAGTTCTAATGAATGGTCACCTATGGAACACAAGGACAGAGAGCGGAAGAGTGATCTGTTCTGACTTATAAAAAGGGAGTCTCGAATGGTGGACCCTTTTTATGATGTCCATATGCATTAACAAAGTTGAAGAAAATGGGTTAATTTGCAACACTATCTCACTGAGGTAATCAGATGGCAATAGAGATGAGCGAGCACGCTCGCATAAGGCAGTTACTCGAGCGAGCATCGCTCTTCTCGAGAAACTGCTTACTGGTCCGAGCAGGCTCGGGATGGGGGGGGGGGGGCAGCGGGGGAAGAGAGAGAGTCCCCAAATGAATGTAGAGCAGGTCATGCAGGTGCATTGTTGCTCCATTCATTTTAATGAGAATGCCAGAGATTGCCACGTTCAAGCGCTTGGTAATCTCTAACTCACTCATTGAAATGAATGCAGCCGTGCTGTGCTTGTGTAACCTCTGCTCTTCTCATTTGGGGATGGATTAGACCCCTGTCCTTGGGATTGGTGGAGGCCCCACTGATCAGACCTCACCAATCTATCAGTTTTGACCTATCCAGTGGATGGATGAAGACTTGAAAAATACATTAAGAAAAACAAAGTACAATAAAACAAACAAAATGAGTTAGAGACAAAGAGGGAGAGAGGACTCTGCACATGTGGTTGATGGTCATAGTGTCAATTATTACGTATCGGATCTGGTCCTACTTGCCCATCCCGCACCTTCTCTAGAAGTGATTTTTATGATACTTTTTTTTAAAGATTGTTTGCTATGATATTAGGAAAAGATCATATCATCTGCCGTACCAATGGTGTTGTTAAAAGTACTACCCATTCCATGACCGTCCTGACAAACCATGTAGACTTTATTAATTACTTTAGTGCTAACAGATTTCTAAAAAGACTGCAAGAACATACAAGGATTTGGTCTTAATGCGAAATGTGATGTTTTATAAGCAGGCACTGAGTAAAATAGATTAGGCTTCACACAAATATTTATGGAATGAACGCTACTTTGTATGCGCACCAGAGTATATTTTGCTGTTTTTTCCATGTGCAAGGCATGCGCATTTGTGCGCACCAAAGAAAATGCACTGATTCTCCCAGCCATTGAAATGGCTAATCAGTCTAATGAGTTCTAGAGGTTTTTTTTCCTATGCAATGCTTAATGCCTCTCCTAGCGTATTGCGCATTTCCATTGACTTCTAGGTGGACTTTTGGTGGGTATTATTGTATCATGACGCCACCAGGAAGCTAGGCATTTGACAGGGGGAATTCCCCTGTCACAACCCTAGCTCCCTATAGACTGACAGCCCAAAAGGTCCTAGAAGCACAGTTTGTATTGCTTGTTGGCTGCCGTGCACGGTATGGGTTGGGGATGATGTATCTTTTAGGCTTACGTAATTAGTTGTAAATAATTCCAAGTTAGAATAATGTAAGGCTAAAAGGTACATCATTCCCAACCCTAACCGTCCACGGCAGCCAACAAGCAATACACAGGATGCAGCAAGACTTCATATTTTTCCACCGCCGTGCAGGATAGAAGCGAGAGCCGGGGAGCCACGACAGGAGATTTCACGGCGGTTGTGAGCGGGGAGAAGGAAGAGCAGCGTGGAACGGCCAGTGACAGAACCGTCTGCAGCGGGGAGCACAGGCATGGGGACTACAAAGCACCAGCGGGGACCACAGCGCCAGACACCTAACAGCAGTAGGGGGGATGACAGGGCCATCCACCAAAGTGCAGGCGTGGGGAGGTTTTTTTTAAGCAGCCTGGGAGGCGGGAGGGGAGATGCTGCCGTGGGGAACAATATTAGCAGGCGGGTAGCTGGCTGCAGGGAACAATATTAGCAGGCGGGTAGCCGGCTGCGGGGAACAGTATTATGAGCAGGGGAGCCGGCCGCTGGGAGCACTATTAACAGACTGGAAGCCGAGAGGGAAGACCAGGAGCGGGGATTACAGCGCGGAGGATGACAAAGCAAGAGCATAACACTGTATTAACAGGGGACAAGATAATTATACTTACCAGCCAGGACCTGCAGCCAATGAGCTTCAGGGGGCGTCACCAGGCAGTCAGTCTAGTCTCCACCAGTACTTCCTGGTGGTGTCAAGATACAATAATACCCTTTTGGTGCACACGCAGGGAAATAAGAGCATGCTGCATTTGTTTTGCGTGACCGAAATGCACATGTGAACAAACACATTGAAATCAATGGGTTCTATTCACTGCGTATTGTGCAAGCAAATACGCCTGTGTAAAGCCGGCCTTAGACACATGATGTCATTGAAAATAGATGCTTTTTTTTTCACCTTGCTCCTTGACCGAAACCTGAAATATCATATCAGGGATGATCAAAAGCTACAGTCTGGAACTATTGTAAATATACCAAAGACTAGAAACCAGTTGTGCCTGTTTGGTGTATATGCACTCACCCACAGGAGTTGTGCAGATTCCTGACATACTCGGTTGGCACTTCTGCCTATAAAGCGCCCTCTCTGGCATTTTATGCTAATAGGCCCTAACAGTGAATATGGAAAGCGGTTGACCAGATGAGGGAAGCCCTCTAAGATGCTTCATTAAAATAACTTGTTCATTGATGTGGGATTTTCTATTCTCCATTGTACTTTCTGCAATTCTCCACTCCTTGAAACGCACGGGCGCAATCCTCCGCTCCTTGGAACGCACGGGTGCAATTCTCCGCTTCTTGGAACGCATGGGGCAATCAATTCTCTGGGTTTGAAAATAAAATGTAAATTTTTCATAATTGACAAATAAAAAAATTTGGTTATACAATACAAATCGTAGTGTAATTAAAATACATCTTTGCCTGAAAATATCTTTACAGAATCACAAATATTTTACGAGTTACAGTCACATTCGTTTAAAAAAAAAAACCCCAAAAAAACCCCGGTATTTCTGATTGCGGATATTTTTGGATTCCGTACATGATTATGGGGGCAACCATCTGCTCTGAGCTGTTAACAGTATTTATAGATTTGGTTTGCATCAGCTACTGGACCATGGATCATAGAGAGAGGACTCATTGGCTTCTATGGGAGAGAATTGTAGGCATTACTCTGTAAACTCTGCAACTAAGGAGAGGAGGTGAGCTGTGTCCATCACTAATCAGTAGTGGATCCTGCATTATCTGCCCCCTACTTTATAACAGAGGAGCGATCTTTCAGTGTAATCCTGCTCAGGGGGATAGAAGCGACCTCTCCAGAACAGGTAGTGAGACGTGGGGTACTTTTACGCAGCCAAATATTGGTCAAACAAATTGCTCAGACAAGCGATTCCCAGCGATTCTCATTTTGTGTAAAAATGGGACCAGACAAGGTACCGGGTGAGTAACAACTCAGTCACTTTGTTTCAGCTCAATCGAAATAAAGCAAGTAATAAGTGACTTCTCTTGGTGTAAACAGGCAGTCCTTCATCCATCATCCACAGTTAATGGAGGTGGGTGGCCGGAAGAGATCTCATGTGCGCTCTGTCTCGATTCACTGATGATAAATATAGCTGTTATCTTCCAGAAACAGCGCCAAACCTGTGTATGAGTTGCGTCTGGCATTGCAACTTGGCTACATCTAATATAAATAATCCTGCATGCTTTTTCTTGCACCACACTCTGACCCCTTTGCTGTAACATTGGTGGATGATGTTGGTGTCATTAGATGACACACATGCTCACCGCTGCCGTAAAATCATCACATGTGAGTTTAATACATTTAGGCACTGTCAGGTGGGGTGAAAGTTACAATGTTAAGTCTATGGGCGGCGCTGCTGTGCTTCAGGCATGTGCTCGAGAGAGTGAAGCGTTGCTAAGCAACACAGCATACACTGCTAAGCTGCACCATACACTGCCCAACCAAGAGCAACAGTGAGACAGAGAGAGCAAGAGAGCGATAGAGAGAGACAACGATAGAGACAGAGAGCAATAGACAGTGTGAGTGATAGACAGTGAGAAAGAGCGATAGAAACACAAAGAAAGCAATAAGAGACAGAGAGCAATAGTCAAGAGTGAGAGAGCGATAGAGACAGAAAGTGAGACAGAGAGCAATAGAGACAGAGCACAACAGATAGTGAGAGAAAAAGCGATAGAAACACACATAGAAAGCAATAGAGTGACAGAGAGAGAGAAAAAGAGCGCGAGAGAGGCAGACACGAGCGCGAGAGAGGCAGACACGAGCGCGAGAGAGGCAGACACGAGCGCGAGAGAGGCAGACACGAGCGCGAGAGAGGCAGACACGAGCGCGAGAGAGGCAGACACGAGCGCGAGAGAGGCAGACACGAGCGCGAGAGAGGCAGACACGAGCGCGAGAGAGGCAGACAAGAGCGCGAGAGAGAGACAAGAGCGCGATAGAGAGACAAGAGCGCGATAGAGAGACAAGAGCGCGATAGAGAGACAAGAGCGCGATAGAGAGACAAGAGCGCGATAGAGAAACCAGAGCGCGATAGAGAAACCAGAGCGCGATAGAGAAACCAGAGCGCGATAGAGAAACCAGAGCGCGATAGAGAAACCAGAGCGCGATAGAGAAACCAGAGCGCGATAGAGAAACCAGAGCGCGATAGAGAAACCAGAGCGCGATAGAGAAACCAGAGCGCGATAGAGAAACCAGAGCGCGATAGAGAAACCAGAGCGCGATAGAGAAACCAGAGCGCGATAGAGAAACCAGAGCGCGATAGAGAAACCAGAGCGCGATAGAGAAACCAGAGCGCGATAGAGAAACCAGAGCGCGATAGAGAAACCAGAGCGCGATAGAGAAACCAGAGCGCGATAGAGAAACCAGAGCGCGATAGAGAAACCAGAGCGCGATAGAGAAACCAGAGCGCGATAGAGAAACCAGAGCGCGATAGAGAAACCAGAGCGCGATAGAGAAACAGAGCGCGATAGAGAAACAGAGCGCGATAGAGAAACAGAGCACGATAGAGAAACAGAGCGCGATAAAGAAAGACACACAGAGCATAGAGAGACAGAGAGCGATAGACAAATAGAGAGCGATAGCAATAGAGACAGATTAAACGAGCGCGATAGACAGAACAAGAGCACAATAGACAAAAAGAGGACGAAAGAGACACAGCGATACTGAGACAGAAAGAGAGACAGACCAAGAGAGAAAGACACAGACAGAGAAAGACAGACAGACCGAGAGAGAAAAAGACAGACAGACAGAGAGAGACCTGTAGGCTTTTTTATATTAGATATCTGCTCCAAATACAAAGTGACCCTCTAAATAATCACCTAACCAAGCAGATTTAGAAGTTCACAACCACCAGTTCGGAAACATTTTATTTTCGCGTAGCGAGCATTGGGTCAATCTAGTTTAAGTAAATGGGGCTAAGCTGAAACACAACACAACTTGTGCACAGATCTGATGCCGTTTTCTTAATCCCCTTTAAACAACATGCCTTGACTTTCTACAGCCATTACCCCAAAATGGGTGGTCTTCTCCTCAACACAAATTCTGAGATGGAAATTGCCTGCAGCGGTGGGAAGACACCAAGTAATAATGTCACAAAGTTAAAACACTTGAAAAATGGTTTAATGATGTTTACAACAGAAATGAACTGTACAGTTACAGTAAGTTTAATATATGTAAAAAATATTACAGCAGACAAATGCATGTAACACAAAAATCTACCATTTATCCTGATTCACTGTAGTCTACATGATCTTCCCAGGATTCGGCTCACTTGGGAGCAGCCAGTTTTAGGAAAAAAAAAAAAAAAAAAGATTTTTTTTTTTTAATTATCATTCATTTTATGTCTTTCTTTTTTAAAGAGACAGTTGCACAGATTCTTTGATTTTTTTCAATTTGTTAGAAAGAAAACATTTCATCTAGAAAACTTCACAATTTGGTCAGTTCAGCTATGTACACGATGACCGGTTAGTGTTCGACCACAACTCTTATTTAGTATTGATGAAGAGAAACAGAATTACCGACTAACAGTTCAGACCGATTTGTATAAATAACGATCCGGTAGACCTCCCCAAAAATTTGGCAAAACCATTTAGCGTTAAATTCCAAAAAAAAAAGACACCTGCAGTTCCATCGGCAGGCTATAAATAAACCATGAGCAAAAGTCAAAATAAACACGTCTATGCTGCACACCACGCTTAAAACCAGGACGGTGCAAAAAAACAAAAAACAAAAACAAGAGCATCTGTCTCTTTAAAGAAAAAAAATATATATATTCCCCGAAGATGGAAACTGTAATCAGTGTAAAATGCAACCAGAAGCAGGTACATAGATGACATTCTCCTTATTGAATAATTATGTACACATTTAGAACTTTCCGTATTTTTTTTTATTTTTTCCTTTAATATGAACATCTAGGCAGTGAAAACTGTTATGTTAATACATACACAGACACACCCAAAACATACAAAAATACTATTATTTCAAACTACTAAGAGTAAGACGGTCAGTTAATCTCCATGCTATGACTTCTTAAGAGCATTACACTGAAACAAACGAGAATTCAACAACAACTTTTTTTTCGTTTTTTATGTTTTTTTTTTTTTTTTAATATCCCAGAAATATATCAAAATATACATCTAAGCTTTGGAATTACTGAGGTTAGACTAATGCAAGTGCTGGGTCATAGTACTTAATACACAAGTCTAAGGTTCTGCGGGAAAGAAATTATCTTTGGTATCTGCATCAGGCTAATATTATTAACATTTGGATTTTTTTCGCTTTGGGATAGAGCTTGTATGACCCTACGACCAAACACCCCATAATCAACCGAGAATAAAAACATCCATGTAAAAAATTCCTTCATTTGCGATCCCCCTCCCCGAAAAGTTTTTTTTTTGTTTTTCTTTAAAAAGTCACAGGCATCTACCTAGCCTAGCACACAAAAAATTGAGAAATACAATGCATAGTTGCACGTGGTGCCGAAAACAAAAAACAAATGTGAAAAAAAGGACAAAGCTTTGTGATTGAAATGTGATCCTGTTTTGTTGTGTTGCAGAACAAAAAAAAAACGAAAAAGTTTAATCCTAGTAGTTGTATAAGACAACAGAACAGGTTAAAAAACACAAATAATAAAACATAAAAAATATGAAAAAAAATAGAAGTGCACCTCAGCGTGTATTAGTCAACATCAACCAGCCCATGACGGGTTAGACCCAACAGAGTGGAGAAGCCTTGGTATATGCATTGCTCTTTGGGGATCCAAGTCATTCCAGCCCTGGAAGGTTGAACAAACCCCATCAGAGCAGCCATTAATGTACCAACTTTATCTTCAATTCAAGGGGTATTCTGAGAGGAGAACATGAGGCCCTAGGAAGACAAAGTATCAGGAGATCTGTTAGACAATACTAGATGCCTGAAGGCTACGGTAAAACTAGAAACGTTCTATGGGTAACCAAAAGTCCTAATGCTTTGTCTTCCATGTCCAAGTTTTTAAAGTCTCTAAAAAGTTGCCCCGGAACTGAAAAGGTCATCTTTCCAACAGTTTTTCTTTTTGGTTTTTTTGTTTGTTTTGAGTTCATACAATCATAGAGAAATCTTTGGTTTGGCTGGAAAATTGAAAAACAGTTAGCAAAACAAGACAAAGAAACCGACCCCCAGGCATTTAACAGCAGCACAGTGACGCGGCAAGAAAAACAGAGGGATACGGGAATTGCTACATTCTCGTGACTCCTAACCACCAGATATTGGATGAGATTGTCCACGAACCAAAAAGCTTTGCATTTTTTTTTCCACTGTATTTTTGGTTAAAGCTTAAGAAATAAACCAGTGTGAGTAAGAACAAAGAACAACGATGGTTTAGTCAAGTTCCCATGAAATGTAGTTAAGCAGACCAAGACATGTCTTGTGAAGATCTTGTGTGTATTAACAACCATCAGGTAGGAAAAAGGCAACAGAGCTCCACCACCATATTTTACATATCCCCGTCTTGATAAAGCTAGGAATACCGAATTCCTCAAAACGTTATAGGCTTTGGAACAGTTTAGGACTGATGTTGCCACCTTCTGCACCCCCCACCCCCCTAACCTCCCTGTAACATTACCGGTCACATGTTGCTACAAGCCAAGTATGGTCAATTTTACACACAGCACAAAGTTGGCAACTCTGTAGGGTATTCAAAGTTAATGCAAACCATTCAGTCACAAAGTTCTAAAATGAGGTATACAACAGCCCCTGTACCTAGAATGGAGAGAACCCCCCAAGATGACTCAACCACACTTCACTACCGAAAGAAGGAAAGGAAAAAAAAAATGTGAATTTACAATTATACTGTTATTTTGGTCATGTATATTTTTTTTCAATGGCTGCTGAAAAGGATGTAGATGTTATAATTCCCGGTGATTATATTCTACATCAATGGATTGTGACTCATGTTTGGTGAGATAAAAAACAAAAAACACCCCATCAAAATAATACAATGGATATGAAACAGGAAAAAGTTAGAGGTGCAAATGGACAACTGGCCATGTCATTTTTTTCCCTTCCCTTCTTTTTATGAACACTATGTTTGCCCGTAATCTTGACATTAGTTCCTCGTTGTTCGGAATTAATTAGAAACCATAATCACACACATACGTCTTGAGTTCTTCATCAAGTCAAACATGAATTAATACCACTTACAGCACGTTTGCAAAGCAAACATGTTAATAAAGCTTTTACGTGAATGAAGAAAAAAAAAAAAAAAAGATCAAAAATTTTTTCCTTCCTACATCAGTCTCATTTTTTAATGGTCATTTTTTTTCTCATTATTATATTGCTGCTGGCCGTAAATTGCCAACCAAATGCTATGTGCCAACCAAGACTCAAGTACTGGACAAAGGTCCCCTACCCCCCACCCCTCCCCACTCTCTCTCTCTAGGACTATTACTCAATAAATATATGTATATTCAAAAAAAGGCTGTTGGAGTGTTTTTTTTCTTGTTTTCAAAAAATTATTCTATGCAGCAAAATAAAAAAAAAATTATATATATCTCTATAGCTTCAGTTGTCAGGTAGCCCTACAATTTGACATTTGGTCTTAAGCGATTTTCTTTTATACCAAGAGCAACAGACACCACAATATTTAAAAGAACAAATACAGAAAAAAAAAAGTTAAAAAATAAAAATAAAAGAAAATTAGACATTACACACAGGAATAATTACACAATCTTTGGAATTGCAGTTCCTGAAGGAAATATTGAAGGTCTGGAAACTACACAATTAGGATATAAAGACTCTAACTTGCACACATCTTTGCAGTATTTCAGTGTATTGAGGCAATCACGGTCTACCGAAGACCAAACCCTCGTATAACCAGTTAAAACCCACTGGCAAGTGGTCATTTGTATTTTTGGTAATATATAAGCCCCTAACATATTCACAACTGGCCATTATTAAAAGGTCTTCAGCTCTACTGGCAGAGCAAGACCCAACACTGGCCGAGGGTTCGCAACTAGACACGTGTTCTGGAGAGACATTACCTCCGTACCTCCAGACATATACGTTACACACTCACGATACAAACACAATACAAACACCAGCCCATAGAAGGACTCTGTATCTCACAGTATTTGGATTCTTGGCGACATAAAGGTCAGGTGCAATGAGGAGAACTGGGTTCACTTCCCTTCGACTTTTTTGTTTTTTCTAGTTCTTTAGAGTATTTCTTTTTGGAAAAAGATAGCCTCAGTAGCCATAGTAATATACACAGGAAGTCTTGTCATTTCCTTTGAAGAACTTTCAACCCTAAACTCAGTTCTTGGAACATATTAGCTTAGGACAATACATAGGGATAAAATAAAAGGAAGAAACTTTTTGACTTTGCTCTCCCGGTTAGACTATATGATGCATCACCTATAATTTCCACTACAGTTCTGCAACAGTTAAAGAAAAAAAAATTCTTCCAGAACCCTAATATTAGAATCAGAGGGTAGGCAGGTCAAAAATATATTAAAAGGGAATCGGCGAATTGGGGGGAAGGGGATGGGTTGAAGCTAATCTGTTCTCCTGAACAACACCGAACATACCCCTATCGCTTTAGTAAGAGCATTGCACAGAGCTGGCGGCTGGATCAGACAAAGCTTTGGCAAAAAATCTGTATAAAATATATCCTCCTATATCACAATTCTGGTTACCTTGATCCAACCAAATCCACTTGCAAATATTCAGCAAAAATTGAAATAAAAAAATAAAATAAAAATAAGAACACAAATGGGGAAAACAAAGAAAAAGAGACGTTAAATTAGATGTAAAGCTCTTTGATGAGAATAAAATTATTATTATATCTTGGTTTTCTCCACAATTTCTGAGCCCATCGTTGTCAAAGCCGAGAGGAGTTGAGGTATTTTTTCCATTAGGAGGCCAGAAACTAGTCTGGACAATGCAGGAGCTGCCATGAGAACATAAAGAGTAGGATATGTAGAGGGAATAACTTAAATTTGATGGATTAAGATTTTTTTTTCGGGGATGAGGGTGAAAGGAAATGTAGTCCCCACTGGCACAACATTAAAGTTTGTCAACGGTTCCTTTTTTTGGATTGAATCCTGGTTAAAAAGGCGTTTGATGCGTTAACAGTCTCTTAGGTTTCTGTTGAGCCCAAAGTGGATGACTATAGTCAGTGCATTAGGCTTTGTCAAAGCCTTTAAAATAAGAGCTCAAGTCATCATCATTAAAGCTTTTCAGTCTCTGACTGCTCTGGAAAATGGCAGTGTTGGAAAATGGGCATACACAAAACAGCACCTCCCTATATAAGTAGTAGACGATAGTTGTACAGAGTATCGGAGCGGCCCAGATAACTAGGATTTACACAGGGTATCATTAATCTTTTGGTTTCAAACAATTGACGGTAGAGAGGATAGTATGGTAAAGATGGATGCTGAAGAAATAAGGTCTAGAATCTGAGTTTTGGAAATTGTTGGCTGGTATGGCATCTTATTCTGAGGTTCTTAAGCATCTCCAAGACTCTGTAGACCAAATGACACGGCAATTTCTTCGCACTAGAATAGCCCTGTTATAGTAGCCATGGTGGTCCCTTAGTGTTATGAACATCTCCAAGACCCAGTCTGCAAGCCTAACCACACTTGGGTTTTACTATGGTTGCTCTGGCTATAGACCTTTTCAGCCCCATAGCAGCGAAGGTTCAGGATAACTTTCAAGACGCTGCCGGCAGATCCATTCACATTGGTGTTGTTTTACTTCAGTGGACCTGGCAATAGACCATAGAGGTCCCTCAAGAACTGATGTTCATTAGAATCTCCAAAACACAATCAGATTGCTGACTATAGGGGCTCTGGTTGGAGACCATGGGATTTCCTTGACAGCTAAGTGTCAGGATCATTCAAAGAGACCTTTCCTTGCAGACCCTACTACATTGCTAGTTTACTATAGCGGCCCTGGCAGAAGACAATGGTGGTCCCTCAGAAGCTAAGTTTGTGGAGAACTTCAAAACCTTGCCAGCATATTCACATCGGTGTTATTTTGCTTTAGTGATCCTAGTTGGATACCACGATTTTCTCCAAGTTCAGAAGAAGCTACAAAACCCATTTCACACTACTATTATCTTATTATAGAGGCCCTGGATGGAGACCATGGTGGTCCCCTAGTAGGGAAGTTTTATAAAGAAAGTCTACCAATACTTCAGGTATTGACAATGCTTGTAGAGGAAGAGCACACAATCATCGCATCTCATTCTACAACTATTGCAACTAAACTGATAATGCAAAGACGATGTTACCAGTGGGGATTACGAGAATGTTAAAGGAAAGGCGGGAGGAACAGCGGTGGTCAAACAAGACTTCAAAAATTCTAGTATTTACATATGGAAAACCCCCATAAACTTAGAGTTTGCCTTAAAACATAAAAAAATGAATGAGAACAGAAAAAAAAAATACAAAAAGCAGCAACATTTATATATAAAATTAAAACCCCCACCAAGAAAAAAATAAAAATAAAAAAATAAAAACTGAAATAAATTGTCAGTAGCATCTATCTTGTCACTCACTGCGTCTGAACTGCACTTACACAAAACTAGTCCATTAGTACAGCAGCTTGCTAGAAATTGACTTTGGTTCAAGCTTGGTTAACCGTCCTCTATTGCAAAAAGAGACAAGCGGCACACGGAGGGGTGGCGCGCTTGGCTTTTCTTTAGCATCGGAGGGGTTAAAAATATATTTTCAACAACTTAAAAAAATACAAAAACATATACACACACGCAAGGTTGAATGAAACGGGTTAGTTGACTGCTTGCAGTTCACTAGTCTATCATGTTAGAGATGGGAAAATTGCTATATTTTAGGAATAACAGGCAAAAACCATCAAGAAAAAAAAAAATTAAAAACTAACAATATATGGAGTCATGGGAAGTTTTCTGCCCTTTTCCAGGAATTTTCCAACAAACATAGTGCACCGAATGTCCACAGGGACGTCCTCTACACAGGAGGGGGACACATCTGGACATGTGCCCCGTTGTGTAGCATCATTTATAGTAACACGGGGCTAGAAAATAGGCAGAAGACAACCCCGACGAAAGGCGTAGTGTGAACTGCGGGGCAGCGATCCAGTCTGCGTTAGCATTCATTCAAATTTTTGGTTTTCTTAGATCAGTTAATTAGTGAAGGGAAATACATAGAATTGTAGACTTTAAATAAAAAAAACAAACAAAAAAAAACAACTACTTTCAGGCTTGCAGAGAGAACAGCGGCCGCTCATCCCACACGCGCTGCAAGCACCTGGTCCCCAGATCATAACTTATTGACGTTTCTGCTGAGCGAGCTCAATCACCGAGACACCAGGCCCTTATGATGTGTGCAAAGAGGCTCAACTCCCTCCCGCAACAACAAAGCCTAACACAATAAGCCAGCAACCTTTGTCACTCCAGCTGCTGCTTAAAATAAAAACTCCCGTCATTCTCAGCAACAAAAGGAGCCTCAAGGTTGCGAATGTTTTACCATTTCCAAGTCTGATTTTCTGTAGTGTATGAGAAACGGCCATGAAATTCAACCATCGGAGTCGGAGGATGTAGTTCAGCACGCAGGCCTGTACACAGATCTCTGCACTCACCCTCTCCTTCAGGAAATAGCGGTGCCAATAGGTTGGCTTTTGCACACATCATGTACAAACAGTGGTTTCTAACATTATTAGTCCTTCCATAAACTCTCAGGTTAACTTTCACTGGCTTCTTTTCAGCCCTGCAACTTTTACTGTATACAGTAAAAGTTGCAGAAGGGTGGAGTTAAGCAATAAGTAAAAAGTTGCCTACTGATCCCCACTTAATAACCAGGACAAATACAGATGTAGCAATTGTTAACATGACTAGCGCATTGTGATAACTAGGATGTACTACAATGCTGTAAATAGGAGTTAAAGGGGTTGTCCAGTTGGGTTGATGGCCTAGGTCATCAACAGTAGATCGACGGGGGTCTGTTACCTGGAACCCCTCACTGATCAGCTATTCACGTGCACTGAACTGATCTTTGCAGGAAGCGGATTACTCCGTTCCTACTGTAGTGACCAGTCTTGTTATTATAGGCTATTCACTTCCGTGGAAAGTTTGTCTGTAGTACCATGCCTGGCCACTGCAATGGAAACAGAGCTGTTGAGTTCCTGCAAAAATCATCTCAGAGCATGAGCACACTGGCCTGGTGAACAGCTTAATGGTAGGGGTCTTGGGCAGTAGACACTCACTGATCTACTATTGTTGACCTATCTTGAGGATAGGCCATCAATAAGTCCCTTAACTTACCATAATGCATTAGGGCTCTATTTTTATATCTGCATTGGAGGCTTCAGTGGCGGCCTCCAGTGCAAATCCATCCAAAAATTCCTAACAAAACAGCACAGAATACTGCACTATTTCGTCTGGGAACATGGCAGACAGCATAATGGAAGTTGGACAGACCCCATTGAAGTCAACGGGGTCAATTTATTTCCATCCTAGGACAAATCCATTCAAGTAGGGATTCCCTTATGTGAGGAGGAAACCAGAAACCCAAATGGAGCCCTGAACGCTGGTATGAGCCCAAACATTAAATGCCAAGTTAACATTGTCTACATCTGTAAAGCTGGCCAATGGACGCACAGATCATTTCCCTGATTGACAACTAGGGTTTGCATCCATAATCTCTCAGGATGAAACGATCGCTTCCTGCTGTCATCAAGCCTGTCCGGCTTTAGGCATGGCCACCAGAGATCAAGCTGTACAAGTATCCATATTGCTGAAGCCAGTAACCCATATAAACTACGTAAAGCGTCGCTCACCCCCACTATTCCATCAGGACCGATGTGGGTGTATTTATGTCCGAGGGAACCTCTCTACCTAGAAAGTCACTTAATAATCAGTGACCAAGTTAAAAAGAAAGAAAATTAAAAAAAAAGGGGGAAAAAACAAATTAAAAATACATCAGTAATACAGGCCTGCCTAAATTGTACCAGTTACGAAAAGGAACCCCCAACATTTCGATATGACTATAAACACCTTGCATGACATAAAGGTCTGTACAACAGACCTATACAAAATTATAATTACAAAAAAAATAATAATAAAAAGTAGATTCCGACTAAAGCAAATTCCCCTTACAAGATCGGATTTTTTGTTTGTTTTTTTCTTCTTTTGTTTAAACAACCAACCTTAACTTGTCCATGAGACTGCTGGAAATGATAAGTAGTCCTTTCACTTTTTGTGTGGTTTTTTTTTCTTCTTTTTTTTTTTAAACGTTTATAATTTTTTTTTTTGGATTTTTTTTCTCTTTCTTTTTTTACATTTTTGGTTAGAAAGTTCTCTCTTCAGTGGTTATCCTGAAAAGAGATTGTTTATTATAAAATTAGGCAAAATGTCCATCTGATATTTGTTCTTCACCGTTTAGGTTTTTTTTTTCCTTCAACCTTTTCATTTTTGACGTACGGAGCTCTCCCGTGCTGTCCGAGAGAGAGAACGCATCTCTGCGTTTATTCGTATGGTTAGTTGATCACTAGCAGAAAGTGATCTTGTGGCTTCGGCTCACTGTGCTTTGGAGCCTGAAGTGGTGGTGGAAGCTGGTCCGCTGGCAGTGGCCACTGTAAAGAGAGAGTTTTGGATGGAATCGACTGAAGAGGAGGTGGCATGAAGGCTTGTGATGGGTGTTGCTGCCCCTCCGGAGGCTGCAGAGACCAAGCTGACCGGGCTGCTGGTGAGCAGAGAGAGGTTTTGAGGGTTGAGGAACAAGGGTGCAGTCACAATGTTAGGAGTTCCTCCTGCGTTTGCAAATACCAAGTTTCCAGTAGCATCCAGCGATGTTATTGGAAGAGATCCACCAGATGCCAGAGCTGGAGAAGAAAAATACAGAAAATGACAGTAAGAAAGAAAATCAAGGTCTGGTGAATGCCTCAGCCTCCTCGGTACTCAATCCACCATTAATTCCCTAAGTGAATCTCCACCTCTTAAGTTGTTTATTTTGGTTGACAATTCTGTGTAAAATAATTTAGTGATTTTCATACATAAATGGTCAAGAACTGTTTTCTTGAAATAAGGTTCTAAGTCCTCTTTATAGGCACTGTGATAACTTGTAAAATTATGGATGCCTGCACTAGTACCGGATTCCCCCAAAACATATTAATTTTTGCCCCAAAAGAGGCACTAGGTCTTATTATACTTACCTATCAGGCTCGGTTCAGCTCCCACCGTTGCTCTCCAGTTTTGATGCGCTTCCCGCAGTCCTCGGCCGCTCATACAACATCACTTCCTGGTTACGGGATTCATAAATCCCACCTCTAAGAAGCAATGGCTGTGACTGGTTCTTCAACCACTGCTTAGCCAATCAAAGCAGTGCTGGATGAACCAATGTGATGGCTGTGATTGGTTTATCCCGTGCTGCATTGATTAGTTCTTCCACCGCTGCTCAGCCAAACAAAAGCCATCATGTTGTAGAGGCAGGATGTATTGGCTCAGCTGCGGCCAATCACAATCATCGCATTGGTTCATCCAGCGCTGCATTGATTAGCTGAGCAGAGGCCGAAGAACCAATCACAGCTATCGCTTCCTGGAAATGGGATTTATGAATCCCATAACCAGGAAGTGATGTTGTACGAGCGGTTGAAGACTGCGGAAACTGCGCCGACCCTCTAGAAGGCAGCGGGAGGGACCTGGACCGAGCCTGCTAGGTAATGTTAATGTAATGTACCTTATATGTCAAGCCTCTCCGAAAATTAGGCTAGGGCTTATTTTCGGGATGGTGTTATTTTTAGGGAAACAGGGTACTAAAAAGAGGTAGGATGTGATCACCAACAATATCAGTGCAGGCTATTGAACATCTAACAGGGTCATGGATAATTATTTCCTTTATGTGTTACAATTCCCAGTTATTATTACAAAGCTTGTATAAAAAGTCTAACTCTGGCTTTAAGGAATGCTGCCTTCCAATAGGTGGCACTGTGGAGGTATTATTCACCAATTAACGGAGCATTTCAGACCTGGACCAGGCCCTTCATCAGGCCTGTATAAATTAGGATGGTTTCACATCTCTGTTGGAACCTTTTTCTTCTGTCCCAAAACCGTGAAGCTGGACCCATTATAGTCAATGGGGTTCGCTCAGGGCCGATCGATTCCATCCAGAGACGTAACTGTTTGGCCATGGGGATTTCACTTTCCTGCTCCCTGAATGAAGCAGGAAAGCTGAATCCCCAGCCCAAGAGTGTGACCACCCTTACACAGACAACTTACAAGGTTCAAACATAAGGGGACACTTCTTCAGTAAGAATCACCATTGTCTGCATTCTGGATAAGACATTTTTTTTCTTGTTCCTGGGAATTTAACGCTAGCTAATGTGATAATATCTATATATAGAATGTGCTTTAATTGAATCAAAACTTTGGTTTTGTACCAATTGATCTGTTATTTTAGCGGTCTCTATATCCTATGCAGCATATTACGGCATGTATCACATCCAATCGTGGCAGATTGTAAACAAACGTGTCATGGCGCTTACATCTGCTTATTTTTGTAAGTCTGGAGCGCTGCCAACAGAAAGTATACTTCAGATTTCCAGGCAGCTCCAGATTTGCAAAAAACAAACCGATGCATGCAGCGTTTCCAATGTCCAGTTTGTTTACAATTTGCCATGATTGTGTTTGCTGTATGCAACGATATACTCCAAGGTATATAGGTCCAGCTAAAAGACTGGCTATATTGGTACAAAACCGAAGTTATGACTCAATAAAAGCACATTACCGGTTACATGTGACCTAGGTAACACAAAAATAGCATTAAATACCCGCAAAAAAAAAAAAGATTGGTACCTAGTGTTATAAGTGTACGAGGAAGTGTTCATATTACTTAAAATTGATTTGAACCAGGTTCATTGGTTTTATCCAAACACACACACAAAAAAAAAAAAAAAAAAAAAATCAAAAAAAAAAAATCACAGGTTTTATTGTACAATAGAAATTTTTCAAACTAACCGAAAAGTTGAAAACTAAGTTGAAAAAACGTCTGTGACATAACACATCAGGAACTGAGGGGTTACAACAAAAAATGCGTTACACGCTAGTATCAGTGCGACAAATGTATAAATAAGGCTTAGTGTGCCAGATATGAAATCTAAGCCATCCATGAGCTGACTTGTAAATTATACCTGAAGTCTATCACTTTGTCCTGCAAATTATAGTAGGCCTGATGGGCCACACCCATAAAACTAAGCCCCACACCCCTTTTTTGTGGTGAGGCCAGCGTAAATCTCCAAAAACTCGCCATTTTTGCATCTGCACCTAAATGGCGACTTTTTGATGCCACAATTCTGGGTCAAGGATATGTCTCATAACGCTGTGTGTGTTCATAACTGTCCTACTTGAGCATACACCTACTGCACCACTGTATCACTCTATCCATACCCTCCTACACATGGGGCGCTCCTCATCTCATTTCTGTGCAGCCACCACTAGGAGGAGTTTACTGTTTACAGATTTATTGTTAAGGTCAGTTCATGAACTGTATGCAATAAGCTACACCTAAGGCTGGGTTCACACGGGGCGGATTTGCCGCGGAAATTCCGTGCGGAATTTCGCTGCGGCAAATCCGCATGCGGCTGCTAATCCCGGGATCAGCCAGCCACGTGGACGAGATTTCTCAGAAATCTCGTCCACACGGGACGGCAAATCCGCTGCGGCTAAGCCGGCAGAAGCCACTGCTGCGGCGCGGATTTGCCGAATGCAGCTTTTTCCGCGGCGGTTCTCCCGGCGAAAATGTCGCGGTTTTTGCTGCAGCCAAACCGCGACATTTCCGATGGGAATCCGCCCTGTGTGACCGTAGCCTAATGGTGGCTGCAGAAAGTCAGACGTTTATCTTTTAGCTCTAGGCCTAGGTAGGAGATTTTGAGTTCTGTGAGCAACGTTTGATACTGTGAATAGAGGGTTAAATTCTTCAAATGCATGAATGGGAAGTATGAGACATCTATAGCACAGATAACACTGCTGATCCCTTAACACTAATTCAGGGACCATAAAACCTTCACATCTATGTTTGTATTTCTGTTGTAGTATTCTTTTAAGTGCCAATTAATCCAACCCTGTCTGTGCCTTGTCGTGAATATATATATTTATTACGACTCTTCGGATCCATTTCATCATGTATTTTTGTTATCTATTAAAAGGTATATCTACAAGATTACTTGGTTTCTCTTACTGAGAATAATCACACTAAGTCCCATTTAGACGCAACGATTATAGTTTGAATGAGTGAACGACTGAACGAATTACTGATTTCTTTGCATAGAAATGCATAGCATTTAAGTGTGTGGATGATGTTCTGAAATCCTCTCCATTTCCATCATTAACTAAAGTAAAAAGGGTTTAAGTTGTTTGCTCAGGTGGGCGGGTGTTTATGCGAGCAATTTCTTGCTGGCAGCTTTTTAATTAGTGTGCAGAAAACCCATAGTCTTTCTCTGGTCACGAGTAAACAAGTAGTCATTGTGTTTATGCAAGGTAAACAATCACTCTTCCCATCAAGTTGTTCAGTTGTTCAAGACCTGAACAACTGCCGTTTAAATGCAATGACAAGCCACCCAGGTAAAGGCTGGTTTACACGGGCCGAAGATCTCTCAAACGACAGTTTGAGTGACAGCTTTGAGCGATCATTTTGCATAAAAATTAATTGGTATTTAAGTTGCTACTTAGCCACTCAAATACCAATTAGGTGTGCAAATGAAGCCTTCACTGAACACAGTTAATAGCCTGAGGCTATTATCTGCGCTCAGATCCTTCGTTCTCCACGGGGAAACAATGCTATCAGCACACAGTGGAGAACGACTGATAAATTCAAGTTAACCTAAAAATCGTCGTTCACTTTTAACGATCAGCTAGCAGTGCCCAAAAAGCGGACGATGGGCACACATTTGCACGCACCGATTATCGCTAAAACGATCTCTGATTTGAGATTCTTTTTAGCCTAAATCGGCCTAAACAAGGTTTCTTAAAGTTAAAGTCAGTGTAAACAACCGCTAACGATGAGTTCGTGGTTTGTTTTTTTTTGCATTCACACTGAACGATTAATCACTCAAATTTGCTCGTTTGAACGAATTCTGAGCCATAATCGTTATGTATGAATGGGCCTTTAAAAAAAAAAAAGGTGCTATGATGTCTATAAAGATTAAGGAATTAATTAGCATCGAATTTGCATTGGATTCTGGCAGATTACAGAAGCGGTGGCTTTTAGATTCTTATCAATACTATGGGAGCCGCCTCCACCCTACCTAATCCCGTCCATTCATGTACTTTCAGACACAAGCGCATCTTCAGGATGAAAAGATAATGTAAGAGTTGCCCGACTGACCTTGTATTGTTGCCAGCGTGCTGTTACTCATCAGAGCAGGGCTGATAGCGCTGCCCAATGTCCCTGGATTGAGACTGAATAAGGCACCTCTGTGAACAAAAGAGACACAAAACCATATCATTCATAGATAAAGAAACCCCGATCCTTCTACAAGCCGGCGGAGAGGAGCGGCACAAAGGGAGCGTGTCACAGCATGTTATACATATGACAGCGAGCAGATGCTGTATATTCAGAAGCACGAGGAGAGGAAGTCACCCTGAGGTCAGATACACAGGGCCTATTGTCTCAGCAAACTTCATAATCTTTATTGGCATGTATAGAGCCAGGCAGACCGCTGAACAGGCTTTGCCGCAGTAACCGGCCCTATAGCATAGGAGCGGGAGTCAAGACAAATACATTACTGCACCTATACTAAAATATATACAGAACGATTATCCTGCTAATTGCTCATTAGATCGAGCATTTTCAGGATAATCAGCCATAAATTGCTAACATGCAAACCATAAAATGACCGTTGGTCCGCCGTTGCATCGCTCTGTGTAAACAGGCAGCAGTTAATCTATGAATGACGGCCTGTTGGCTGTGAATGGAGGCGGGTGGGCCAGACCGATCCCCGTCCCGCTGCGCCTCCAGTCACTGAGTGATGATCGCTCTTATGTAAAGTATATATATATATATATATATATATATCCTCTTCCTGGCTTTATAATGGTCCACACAGTTATATGCATTAAAACAGATTACGCCTGCATCATGCAAATGTAATCTGTTTCTTTCCACGCACCCGCTGACTTGAATGGGCGATTCTCACCCAAGAATCAGACCAAGATAGGACATGTTGCGTTCTTGTTGACTTGGACTGTCTGCTCGAGTAAATAAAAACCACTGAAGTCAATGTGACCTATTTCTGTGTGAATTTAGTCCAATTAAAAATTGCGTCGTACTCGCATGGAAAAAAATGCCAGTGTGAATAAGCCCTAAAGGAGTCATGTGACATTGAGAAAAAAGTTAGTATAATATGGCAAAAAAACCAAAACCCCCAAATAATTAATACGTGATTATGTGCGCTTGCAAGCAAGTGGAAGTAAAGGCAAGCGCGCCATTTTAAATCCCCTGGACTTTTGCATTACTTAGATTAAGGATTTCTATCCAAATCACCATTCTAGATAAACACGATCTAACTAATAAGGCTGCTATTACACGCCAGCGTTTCTCCACTCTACACGCAGGTGGAGTTGCGCTGACTGCAGCTGTACTCGTCACGCTGTTTGCAGCCGGCACCGGGACCCTGCAATACAAACACCATTTTTTTGTGTTTTGCATGGGGAAAATGCTGCATATAATAGTAGACTAAACCCGGGCTCACACAGCCGTAATTTGTGGCGTGCCATTTTTGCGTGTATGTACGTGTAATGTGCGCCAAGATAGAGCATGCTGTGATTTTTCCTTCCGTGCGTTTTTTGGAGCAATTTGTGTGAGCGGCAACATGGCCACCTATGGGAAACTGGTACAGCATATTCCGCGCACGGAATACAATATACCGACACAGTCATGTTAGCCTGGCCTGACGCACGAACAGTTGAACCATTCATGTCTTTTAATGAGTAATCATCCACAGTGCAGGGAGAAAAAGTAAGTGAACCCCTGCGTTAATGGCTTCTCTAAAAGCTAAATGGTGTTTCAGTTATGCCTCTTTCACACAGGCAGCACGGTATCGCCGCGAGAAAAATCACAGCAACATCCCATCGCTGGTCCGTGTGACATCGCTGCAGTTTCTGGCGGTGATACCGTGACTTTGTAGTGCTACAAAGTCGCATGTGGTGCTATAAAGTTGCATGAAATATAAACCCTACCCCGAAAATAAGCCGTAGCTGAAGAAAAAAAAGGATATATCACCTAGAAGCGTTGTCCGTAGCTGCGCTGCAGGTTCTCCTCGGGTCCCCGACACTGGTCGTTGTCCTCTGTTCTGGACGGGGATAGAAAAATCTCCACTTCCTGGAAGCACTGGCTGTGATTGGCTGACACTTAGCCATACACATCCAGCACTCAATGAATGGCTGTGATTGGTTCATCGAGCGCTGGCTGTGATTGGCTAAGCATCAGCCAATTACGCCCAACGCTTCCAGGAGGCGGGGATATTTCAATCCCCGTACAGAAGAGAAGACAATGACCAGGGAGAAAACGCGGCTGGGCTGACAGCACTTCTGAGGTGATGTATACTGTTTCCCACTCCCCCCGCAGCTAGGGCTTAGGTTAGGGCTTTTACACTACAATTTCCTACTGTCAAAGTTGCATCGCACTGCATGAAAATGGCGTTTTTGTGCGATGTGATGCAAGGAAGGCTCCATAGGGAAACATGGGTTACAAAACCTCACGAGTCGCGGGCATATCGCCGGACCCGCAAGGTTTTTAGGTCGGGTTGTTGCATGCTACAAAACACTGCATGTGTGAAGGTACGCATAGGAAAGCATGGGCTTTACTTACACGCGATTTGTAGCATTGTAGCAACGTAACAAAATTGTGCGACTGTCGCCCCGTGTGAAGAAGGCCCTAAGAAGATTAGATTGGAAGCGTGGGGGATTCACAGGTGCTTTTCCAATCAAAGGCACACAAAGCCTGGTTAGGCTGCGTTCCCGAGTGCTGCTCCTCTGGCGGTTTTCATGTGTACATGCGTGTCAAAAAAGCAGTTGAAAATCGAATGCGGTTTTCAGCTAATTGGGTTCTACAAGTGAAGCAAATGACTACAATGTACTTCAGCAGTGGCAGCAAAGCAGCTGCAAACCGTGCTGCAAAATGGCAGTGTTCTGTGGTAACACACAGGTAGTCTCAGGACAGCATTGTTGATGGGCGATTAATATGCACATGCAAATCGCTGTAGAAAATGTGCTACAAGCAGAAACTAGTAACACGGCCCGGGGCCTCCTTCACATAATCGTATGCGTTTTTATAATCCTTTCTCTATAATTATGAGTTACATAAAAATCAGTCCACATTTGAATAGTAATGGATGCAGGAGTTTAGGTGATTACAGGGGGTTCACTTACTTTTACTTGCCACGTGTGTAAATATTATAAATAACTGGATAACAGAATTGGATAAATACAATCTAGAATAATTTACAGTAAGGCCTCCTGTCCACGGGAGATTCTTCATTGCGTTATCCGCGGCGATAGTCCGCAGGCGGGTAACGCATGAAACGCTTTCCATATATTAACTATGGAAAGAGCAGCCCAATGTATACGAGCAGAAAATCCGCTGTGATTTTCCGATTGCGTATAAAAATCGCAGTGACTTCAAGGCTGGGTTCACACTGGGCGGATTTGCCGTGAAAATTCCGTCTGGAATTTCGCTGCGGCAAATCTGCCCGTGGCCGCTAATCCCAGGGTTAGCCAGCCATGTGGACGAGATTTTTCAGAAATCTCGTCCACACGGAAAGGGGAATCGGCCGCAGCGGCGTGGATTCGCCGGCCGCAGCATGTTCATTTTTTTCCCTTCCTTCTTGGGAGCGCCGGCCACAGCGGAAAAGCGTGCGTCCAGGCCACTTCAAAACCCGCGGATTTTGAAGCAGCGGTTTCTCGGCGGCCAAACCGCTAAGATTTCCACCCGGAATCCGCCCAGTGAGAACCCAGCCTACAGATATTGTATATACAAACACAAGCATAGGGTAAAAAAAAAGAAAAACCAAATGAAGACCACAAAACTCCCCTACCCAGCAGCAAACTGTGAGGATGCCATCAATCCAGGGTTCAGACCGGCCGCGGCGGCCATGGCAGCTAGGCTTGCATTGGCAGGCAACTGTGCTGCTCCTTGTAACGCTGTGGCGGCTGCGGTGTGGATTCCAGATGCCGTCACCACTACCTGGCCAGAACTCATGGCGGCGGTTATGGGAGTGGAGGCGGTGTGCGTTGTACTGGTTTCACTTGCACTGGACACTTCTGTAGCTCCGGCAGATGGGGAAGGGCTCAGAGATGGAGACGTCAGGACAGAGGACACTGGGGGTGCAGTAGATATCACGGTTGCCGTGTGGGCTGTGGGAGTTCCTGTTGTGCCTTTAAATACAGTATAATTATTATATATATTCGTAGATTAACCATTTATTTACAGATTTTTTCCAAATCAAGGTCTCTTTACGTGGGACAGCGACTATAGCCGATACAGAGAACACAAAGCATTTACATCTAGATCGTATAATGCTGACTGTGTTGTACCATGTCTAAAAGGTTCATTTAGACACGATTATCGCTCAAAAGCCGCCTTTTGAGCGATAATCCTTGTGTGTCACTGCACTGACACTGTGCAGCTTTCATTAACCCGTCACTCATCGCTGTCTTTCAGCATGCTGAAAGACAAGGATGAGCCTTATCAGGGATTCACAGCGGGATACAGCTGACACTATTGTTTCAGCTGTATTCTGCTCTCTGAACATAGCTGGACCACTGAGTTCTTCATACCCCGCCTATGTTCTTCATACTCCGCACAGAGCACACAGCTGTGTAACAGCCGGGCGCTCCGAGCAGAGAACAGCTGGATGCAGAAGACAAGCGGCCCCGTTTGTCTTCTGCATTCCCCGCTTGGAGCGCAAAGTGATCACTCAACGTTTGAGCAACATGATAATCGTGTCTAAATGGGCCTTTATACTCCAGTCACATCCAGAGCAGCAAACCGTTTTATCTCGTTCCAACTGTCTCACCACATGATAAAAGTATTATTACAGGAGTTTGCAATGACAAGCGGCAGAATAATGAAAACAGCTCTGGATTATAATACAGGATGTAACTCAGGATCAGTACAGGATAAGTAATGTGATGTATGTACACAGTGATTCCACCAGCAGAATAGTGATTGCAGCTCTGGAGTATAATACAGGATGTAACTCAGGATAAGTAATGTAATGTATGTACACAGTGACTCCACCAGCAGAATAGTGAGTGCAGCTCTGGAGTATAATACAGGATGTAACGCAGGATCAGTACAGGACAAGTAATGTAATGTATGTACACAATGACTCCATTAGCAGAACAGTGAATTCAGCTCTGCAGTGTAATACAGGATGTAACTCAGGGTCAGTACAGGATAAGTAATGTAATATATGTACACAGTGACTTGACCAGCAGAATAGTGAGTGCAGCACTGGAGTATAATACAGGATGTAACTCAGGATCAGTACAGGATAAGTGATGTAATGTATGCACACAGTGACTCCACCAGCAGAATAGTGAGTGCAGCTCTGGAGAATAATACAGGATGTAACTCAGGATCAGTACAGGATAAGTAATGTATGTACACAGTAACTCCACCAGCAGAATAGTGAGTGCAGCTCTGGAGTATAATACAGGATGTAACGCAGGATCAGTACAGGATAAGTAATGTAATGTGTGTACACAATGACTATTAGCAGAACAGTGAATTCAGGATATAACTCAGGGTCAGTACAATTATGGATAAATAAACGAACTAAAGGCCCATTTACACAGAGTGATGATCGCTCAAAGACTGCTCAAAAGACAGTTTGAGTGACAGCTTTGAGCGATCATTTTGCATAAACTTTTAAGTAGCTACTTAATAGCAATTAGTGGAGAACTGCTGATAAGGCTGAATGACGATTTTTAGGTTGGACTAAATTTAAAAATCAGCTAGCAGTGCCCGAAAAGTGCAAGATGGTCGCGCATTTAGACGGAACGATTATCGCTCAAACGATCGCTTTTTAGCGATTTTTGAGCGATCATCGCTCCGTGTAAATGGGCACTAATTGTGTGAATTTACCTATGGCTGAGAAGCTGGTCACGGCAGGACTGGTTAATGGCAGCACAGGGTTTACAGTTAACGTGGTAGCTGCACTGCTTGTCACAAGGCTCGGTGTAGAGGCCACCTGAAAGAAACAATAGAAAGGTCAGAGTTCAGGATTAAGTGATGTCATCGAATGCAATACACTCCAATCCGGGCCGTTCTCATTATTAGTTGTTCTCATGGTGTTTAGCACAGCAATCCGGACCTCTTCCTCATGTATTTGGTGCAGAAAGTAGCCATAGAGGCTACAGAGCCATCATTTTGAAAGTCAACATCACAGGCCCTGTTCTCTGCATCCTCCTCCCGCTTTACAGGAGCACGGTCGGATGTATACGTGACGGCTCACGAGAGAGAGGTCCGATCTATACGTGACGGCTCACGAGAGAGAGTGAGAGAGAGGTCCGATCTATACGTGACGGCTCACGAGAGAGAGAGAGGTCCGATCTATACGTGACGGCTCACGAGAGAGAGAGAGAGGTCCGATCTATACGTGACGGCTCACGAGAGAGAGAGAGGTCCGATCTATACGTGACGGCTCACGAGAGCGAGGTCCGATCTATACGTGACGGCTCACGAGAGAGAGAGCGAGGTCCGATCTATACGTGACGGCTCACGAGAGAGAGAGCGAGGTCCGATCTATACGTGACGGCTCACGAGAGAGAGAGCGAGGTCCGATCTATACGTGACGGCTCACGAGAGAGAGAGAGAGGTCCGATCTATACGTGACGGCTCACGAGAGAGAGAGGTCCGATCTATACGTGACGGCTCACGAGAGAGAGAGAGAGGTCCGATCTATACGTGACGGCTCACGAGAGAGAGAGGTCCGATCTATACGTGACGGCTCACGAGAGAGGTCCGATCTATACGTGACGGCTCACGAGAGAGGTCCGATCTATACGTGACGGCTCACGAGAGAGGTCCGATCTATACGTGACGGCTCACGAGAGAGAGAGGTCCGATCTATACGGGACGGCTCACGAGAGAGAGAGGTCCGATCTATACGGGACGGCTCACGAGAGAGAGAGGTCCGATCTATACGGGACGGCTCACGAGAGAGAGAGGTCCGATCTATACGGGACGGCTCACGAGAGAGAGAGGTCCGATCTATACGGGACGGCTCACGAGAGAGAGAGGTCCGATCTATACGGGACGGCTCACGAGAGAGAGAGGTCCGATCTATACGGGACGGCTCACGAGAGAGAGAGGTCCGATCTATACGGGACGGCTCACGAGAGAGAGAGGTCCGATCTATACGGGACGGCTCACGAGAGAGAGAGGTCCGATCTATACGGGACGGCTCACGAGAGAGAGAGGTCCGATCTATACGGGACGGCTCACGAGAGAGAGAGGTCCGATCTATACGGGACGGCTCACGGGAGCGCGGTCCGATCTATACGTGACGGCTCACGGGAGCGCGGTCCGATCTATACGGGACGGCTCACGGGAGCGCGGTCCGATCTATACGTGACGGCTCACGGGAGCGCGGTCCGATCTATACGGGACGGCTCACGGGAGCGCGGTCCGATCTATACGGGACGGCTCACGGGAGCGCGGTCCGATCTATACGGGACGGCTCACGGGAGCGCGGTCCGATCTATACGGGTTGGCTCACGGGAGCGCGGTCCGATCTATACGGGACGGCTCACGGGAGCGCGGTCCGATCTATACGGGACGGCTCACGGGAGCGCGGTCCGATCTATACAGGACGGCTCACGGGAGCGCGGTCCGATCTATACGGGACGGCTTACGGGAGCGCGGTCCGATCTATACGTGGCGTTTTACGGGAGCACGGTGTGATCTATACATGACGGTCTACAGGAGCACGGTGTGATCTATACATGACGGTCTACAGGAGCACGGTGTGATCTATACATGACGGTCTACAGGAGCACGGTGTGATCTATACATGACGGTCTACAGGAGCACGGTGTGATCTATACATGACGGTCTACAGGAGCACAGTCTGATCTATACATGACGGTCTACAGGAGCACAGTCTGATCTATACATCACGGTCTATGTGAGCACGGTCTGATCTATACATCACGGTCTATGTGAGCACGGTCTGATCTATACATCACGGTCTATGTGAGCACGGTCTGATCTATACAGGATGACATTTTACAGCAAAATTGGCAGATCTACTTTTAACTGCAAGGCACTGTCTGCAGCGGGATCATCCCATCCTCATACGTCCCTGCACCCACTGTTTCCTCTGACTCCCACCATCCCATCTAAGGTAGCTGTAGGTATTGCAGTAAGGCGCATACATGGCAGAATAAATCACGAGCCATCCAAATCGCTAAAGGACTTGGTGGAGCAGATGTGGAGGTTTTACGGCTGCACCCGCAGGCGGAGGGGATGGCACACCTGACATAAAACCACCAGCACTACCATTAAGCCATTTGCTGTGTTACGATCTGTGCAGTCAGGTGAGACGAGCGGCTTCACGTGCCGTTACTCATTGACAGCGACCACCTGCTCTCTGCCGCTCCATTACCCCAAGTGAACAGCCAGAGCGCAGCTATAAAACTTGCGGGTATTTATAACCTGTGCCCGCTGCATATTGACTTCTGATCGCTGGATAAATCATTCATCACGATTTACTGCTTTACTCGCCACCAAACCCGCTGCCGCTTTAAAATGAAAGCAACGGCGTGACGGCGAGTAACTGCTGACTGATAGAATGGTTGCCACAGGGGGAAATATAAGACGTGCTGGAAAAATGCTATATTATATGGTGTGCTTTAACCTCTTCCCTGCCAGGACACCGTTTAACGCAACGCAGTACGCTTCCCAATAACTACAGAGAATCCCTTCCCATTAGCAAGTAATGCAATAGCAGGTTTATAAAGAGAGTTACGTGAGAAGTATTCCGGGGTCAACTTTAACCCCTTCCAAACATCTGCCGTACGGATGGTGTCAGCATATGGTGCGAGCCCAGGTGCCAAGTCCGCTGCGTATGCGGTAGGTGTTGGCTGTGATCGGAGAAAACTCAAATCCCGGCTGTTTAACCATACAGATGTTGCGGTCAGTGGCATTAAAATGACTTGATAGAGTAAGGGGGTCTCCCCTCTGTCTCCTGAACAGCCCCCAGCGATGAGATTATAGGGTGCCATCCGGTTATCACGGTAGCCTGGGGCATTGCCATGGATGTCTTCCTATTAAGCCCTGCCTATGGTAGGGCTTAACAGAATGCATATACATGTACAATATTCTACAATACTGAAGTTCCATATTAGATGGTACTGTTAAATGGTACCACTGAAAAAACACAACTTGTGGTGCAGCTTTCTAATGTGCCTTTTGTTTCAGTTGGCCAGTTTTAAGATCTCTGTTTGCTGTCAGTGAATATTAACCAGCTCTGATCAAGTCTATCAGACACCACTGTGCTGAAACCAATAGATGTCCAGTGATTTGCATTTAGAGGTAAGCAGTTGGCATTCTGGCGTCGCTCTTGTTACCCCCTCCCCAATATAACTACAGTCAGGCTTGGCCGTGACATTTACTGGTCCTCTAACCAATCATTTTCCTGAAGTCTTACCAAAGGAGTTGGACTTGGGAACATTGCTTTAATAGGAGAATTGCTGGATAAACCGCTGCTGGGAGGGTTGATCCTTTTTTCCTTCTGACGCCGGTTACAGAACCAAACACGGATCACCTCCTTCTCCATGTGCAGCTGGTCGGCAATCATGGTGATCTCCTCCGAGGTAGGCTTTTGGTTCTGCGTAAGAAACCAGAGTATTAAAAGTGGTCGAAAAAGCCCTCAATGAATTCCTAGGAGTGTGAAAGGGTTAACCAGATCCTAGAAGAGACTTCCAGTAGCAGGTGTATTTACATGGGCGATATTCCCGCGCGAATATGGACAGATCTCGCACGGGAAAACAACCTGTTCACTTGAAAGGTTTCAAGCACATGAACGATTTTTCGCTCGGACCGCTGGTCTGAGTTTGAGGAATCACTGCATGTCCTGTTCTCGAGCGAACATGGATGGCGTGTCCGTGCGCGGTGTCAGAAGAATTGCGCATAAGAATATCGGGTGTAATTTGCATTGCCTGTGTAAATACACCCTTAGGGCTCTTTCACACGAGCGCATAAACGGCGCGTTTTTATGGCCAACCGATATACACGATATCTGAGGCATTGGTTTCCAATGCATAAGTTCACACGGGAAATATATATACAGCGCGTAAATATGGCAGACTGTGAAGGATGGAACAGACGCGATTGAAATACGCACTGACGCATATATGGCGGGCACAAAGATAGTTCTGGTTCTACTGTTTGCCCAATATATGGTGGCGGCTCCTATGGGAGCTGGACAAAGAAAGGGGGGGGAGAGGTAGTTTACAGGCGTCCAACAGTCCGAAAAGCTTACAGGGGCCTCTATGTAGGTATTGGAAGGCACCCCGAGGATTTTGGCAGAGCGATGGTATTTCGGGGTACAACGTATTGTTTTGCTAAAAAACGTTGCTCCCGGTCGTGTGCATTGGCCGGAAAACACTGGCTGTGAGCGTGGAAAATGGCAGTCCATGCGATTTTACGGCACGGCCGAGAAAATGTGAGAATGCATGCGGCCGTGTGAAAGAGCTATTACACTGCAGCGTTTCTTCTACAGGCGTAGAAGCGCTGGTTGGAACCGGCATCTGGGCCCTCATAGTCATTGGGCTGAGAAGTCCAAGTACTGCCTGCAATCAGTGTAACAGCACCGTTAGGCCGAATTCACAGGGGTGCGTGCATGCGAGTTGCATCTGAGAAACTTGGGAGCAACGTGCATGGGACAGGAGACGGGCGCCCGTCCAAGTGCTCTCCGAGCTGCAGGCCCTATTCTGGTCTTTGAGAAGGTGCAAGAATAGGACATGCGGGGATTCTGCTTCACACGAACCATCACTGTGTGTGAAAAATCGTTCACGTGAATAGCCTATTACGGAGTCTGAAAATATAACCACATGAATTAGCCCCAAAGTAGCAAAGAAAAAAACAAGAACATGCAGAATAACTCCCCCTCCCTATAGGGGGCACTCAGTGCCCATTCTGTGTGCCCTGAAAACTCTTTACCAGCTGAATGTCTGCAAGGAGAATTAATAATATTGTAGATTCCTATTCATTGTATAAAGAAATGGCCTTCAA
Organism: Eleutherodactylus coqui; assembly: GCF_035609145.1. Classification (NCBI taxonomy): domain Eukaryota; kingdom Metazoa; phylum Chordata; class Amphibia; order Anura; family Eleutherodactylidae; genus Eleutherodactylus; species Eleutherodactylus coqui. The sequence goes on from NC_089840.1 coordinate 47,294,604, forward strand.
CTATCGTGTATAGTTTCAGCAGCTCACTATTCTTTAAGATCTCTGCTTGTTGTCAGTGAATGAAGACATTCTTTGCATTTAGTTGCCATTTGTTAAAATGTATCCATCTAGAAAAATCCCCGTGGGTGAAACTCAATAGCATCACACATCTATGTCCCATCTGAGCCTTCAGCGCCTACAACCAATACGCTGTAACAAACTCTCACCTGTATGAACAAGACCTGTATGAACTAAAGTTTCCTTTCACTGACTGCAAGCAGAGACCTTTTTCATAAAACAATGATTAACCTTTAGATAAGGTGGAAAAACCTGCTTAATCTTGAAGTTTTCAGCTTTACTTTTAGTACTACACTGATACTTTATAATAAAACCTGATGGCATCATATCCCCTTCTGATTTCTGTCATTGGAGACCTTGTGTTGATCCAAATCACGGTCCATATACACTGAATGGGCACTTAGACATTCCCATCTAGTAGCACGTTGGACCTTCTTTGGTCTTCAGAATAATTCATTGTGGCATCTATCCGCAGGCATCAAGGACCCAGGATATGCCAAGCAAACATCCCGCACACCATTATTCCGCCTCCACCAAACTGAACTGTTACACCTGAGGGTAGCGGATCATCGATTCATGTGGCTTGTGCCAAATCCTGACCTCCCGTGAGCACGGTGCAGTTTTTACTGCCCAGTGAGCCAATTTTGTGCTTTTTAAGCCCACTGAAGTTTGCCTGTTTCTCCTAAATGGCAATGATGCTAGAACTGCTTGACAAGAACCTTCTGGTCGAAACGTTGCCATCATGTCCATGGAGGTATAAAGACTTTTTGGAATTTGCACCTTGAATGCTGTCATGTTTCTCTTCTACGATGCTGGAACTGGTCATCTGTTGTTATAGTCTATGTGTGCTAAGAAATGAGGCGTTGTGCATTCAGAGACGTTAGTTGGAGCATTAGCATTGTATTCGGCTGCAGTTTGCTTGACATCTTCCTCAGACCCCTTTCTGTCAACGAGTTATGTCCACCCCCTTTCGATGGATGTCTTTCCTCGATCACACCATTCTCTGTATACGCTCCACACTGCTGCATGAGAAAACCTGTTGCATACAATGCTGGCCCCGACTAGTCTAGTACTGATGACCCGGCCTCGTTAGATTGCTGGATTTTGCTATCTAATGTGGATTCACACTGAAACGATCCTGAGAAAACTTGCCCATTTGATTTCATGCACTCCAATCTAATTTCTATACAGATAAGCTCTAATTGTAAAAGGACCAGAGTTTCTAATAAAGTGGCCATTCCAAGCTATGTAGGATGTACATGTGGATCCATTCCTTGATTCAAGGTCTCAATGACAGTGAAATCAGAAATGGGCAAGTCCTCCGATCTCAGTGGTGCGGTCACGTCTTGGGCCTATAAAGTCAACGGCTGATATCTCAGGACTGGGGATATTGAAACCATTTTCACAGTTTTAATGACAGGATGGGAGTCATCCCCCCAGTACTGACCTCCAGGAAACTCTTCTCTAAGGCCACGCGTATGTTGGTCTCTATGCTGGTGCGTTTTTTCCTCCTGCGGTTCAGCCCCTCAATCCCGTGACCTGGGGAGTTCATGACGTTGGGGCTCGAAAGAGCAGAATCCGACGTAATATTCTCTGCTTTGCATAAAAAGAAAAAAAAAGAGAAATCTTTTACTCTCAGGGTCTTTATTAGAGTGTCTGGAGGACGCCTTAATAAATATTAATGGCAGACACTCTGTGCTGATCTCTTAAGTTCTAAATCTTCTGCATATACAGTTACAAGACAAAATTCAAACAGCCTGCAGCTACCACTAGGGGGAGCAGAGGCGCTCTATATCATGTAATAGTGTGCAATACTGTATGCTGTATTATTGAGTACAATGTACATACAGTAAGCTCCTCGGCTCCCTCTAGTGGTGGCTGCAGGCAGACAGAATTGTATATGCAATTCAGAGACTGGGGGTCTGGTCAGTCCTCCAGTGCATGGAGCATAGGTCACACAGGCGCACCGCCGCTCCATTCACTTTAATGACAGCGTTGGAAACTACGACGTTCAAGCACTTCAGCAATCACCGGCACGGTCATGGAAGTCAATAGAGCAACAAGGAACAATTTTAATAATGACCTGCTTGTATATCAAGCTCCGACTTAAATATGTGGGAAACAACTACAGGCACATAGCCTCTGGCATCAGAAACATTAGTCCCATAGCAGCAAGTTTATGCAAAGGCGGCTGTGAACCCACCACAACTCTCATCACTGTTCTATATTCTTCCACTGAACATTTGCCCCATCCCGCGGTTCGCCGGCGGTCGCACACTCACCTGCATCATTCAGCCACTTCTCCAGGAGAGGCTTTAATTTGCACATGTTTTTAAAGCTGAGGTTCAAGGCTTCAAAGCGAGAAATAGTAGTTTGGCTAAAGTCATTTCCATAGAGTTTGCCCATAGCAAGCCCCACATCACCCTATGAGAGAAAGGAAAAAACGATGAGTGATAGTCCTAAGTACCATTTGCAATTTATACTAGCGCTCTCCTTGTATAATGGAGAAGGGCCTTTGGGTGTATCCACATGATGCAATATTTAGCATATAATAGTAGCAAAGACCGCTATATGACCACACTGGGAATTAGAACGGCATCCCAAAGAAGGTTGATGCGTTCAGGATTTGCTGTTCTTGTGTTTTTCACAAAACAGACAAACAAAAAAAGTGTATAAAACTCAAAGCCTAAAGATCGAAATAGTAGGGATTTAGAAACGGTTTGATCCCACATAGCAGCACATAGACACCATTAAATGAGTTTTAATGCAAGTATGATTGATGTCCTATTCCAAGGTTACATAAATAAAAATAAACCTGGTTATTTGTATCGCGCCAACTTATTCCGCAGCGCTCTTGGGTAATTTATTTAGCTCACTTGATTTTAACAATCAGTTTTATCAGATGTTCTCTACGGGGAAGTGCTGATAGCATTGTCGTTTGAGCGATTATCTGCTCGTGTAAATGGGCCTTAAGGCAAAATGCAACCTCTACAGCCCCTATAGATCTGCCACAGATTCTGAATCAAGTTAGTGCGACTGCGGGACCATGCTCCGTTATCAGCCCTGATGTGCCTATTTGGCTCAACCGAAACCGCATAATATTACATACATGCTCTACAAGGTCCTGAGAAGTGTCTACTGTATAGGGTCAGACCACAGAGGAGCTTATTTCCCAATTCACATACTACAGTAATAATGAGTTTGGCGCTTTAAGGGAGTGTTCACATGTGACAGATTTTGATGCAGATCTGCACCAAAATCCACAGCACAAAATAGGATTTACGTCCAAATTGCATTAAAATCTGCACCATTGGTCCACATTGCCGATTTTCTATTGCAGAAAATTCACACCAAATCAACCTTAGAGAAAAAAAAAAATAAAAAATTATATATATATATAAAAACCTTCAGTGACATCCATGCAAGCACTGCAATTCTTCATCTTCTGGCCGTATGTAAAGTGCTTCTACCACTTGGTGGAGCCAGCTAACAGACTGGAGGAGACCGAAGCCTCCCATGAACTATCCTGCAGCAGGTGCTTTGAACATCGCTCCTTTGTATGCAGATGGGGCCGGGAGCGGGCATTTAACGCACACCTTTCTGCGATTTCATGGCGGTTCAATTGTTTGACACAGTTAAGGAGTGTAATTAAGACTGCAAAGGTTACGTATTTGCAAGCTGTTTTTAGGAGTATTAACCTTTAAGCCTGAAATGCTACATTTGTGAGCAGAGAAGTGAGCAGTACCGCACCACTGTAAGAGCGGGGGCCTGCTGAGAAAAATACGGCAGCTTTTAAACTAAAGGGCAAGGAAGATGGTACCCTTTATTAAACGATGCCTCCTTATACAGGGATGATAGAGACATTGGGATGGTAAGTGGGTACCCTGCCGGGATGAGGTGCACATTACTACCTCCCCACGCACTTTGCCGTTACCTGAGTGAATCCAAGTTTGATGCGCCTTTGTTTAAAAGTCTTTGCAAACTGTTCGAGCTCCTCCAGGTCACTGGGTTCCTCCAGGCTCGGAGTGTCGATTCGCTTTGGTGTTGTCTGGCTCTGTGGAAGATGTTGTACAGGGGTCGCAGCTACTGTGCGAGTGGGGGTTGCTGGCTGTAAAAAGGTTAAAAAAAGATGAGGATCTTCTTTTTGCTCTCCGAAACCAATGTGTAACCAAGAATTGACTAAAATGACTAATCTAGGATATGCTCACTTACAGTATGAATAGTGATGAGCGAACTTGTCAAAAGTTTAGTTCCACCGCTTCAACGAATTTAGGCGAGAAATTCAGTTCAGTCCGAATTAGTTCAAAAAGAACCGGAACTTTACCAATACCCCTAACACTGTTTAAGAGTCATACAAGGCCATGTATAACACAATTAGTTCGTTAAGGCAAAGTTGGGGGGAGGAAGGCAAAGTTGGGGGGAGGAAGGCAAAGTTGGGGGGAGGAAGGCAAAGTTGGGGGGAGGAAGGCGGAGAGGGGGGAGGAAGGCGGAGAGGGGGGAGGAAGGCGGAGAGGGGGGAGGAAGGCGGAGAGGGGGGAGGAAGGCGGAGAGGGGGGAGGAAGGCGGAGAGGGGGGAGGAAGGCGGAGAGGGGGGAGGAAGGCGGAGAGGGGGGAGGAAGGCGGAGAGGGGGGAGGAAGGCGGAGAGGGGGGAGGAAGGCGGAGAGGGGGGAGGAAGGCGGAGAGGGGGGAGGAAGGCGGAGAGGGGGGAGGAAGGCGGAGAGGGGGGAGGAAGGCGGAGAGGGGGGAGGAAGGCGGAGAGGGGGGAGGAAGGCGGAGAGGGGGGAGGAAGGCGGAGAGGGGGGAGGAAGGCGGAGAGGGGGGAGGAAGGCGGAGAGGGGGGAGGAAGGCGGAGAGGGGGGAGGAAGGCGGAGAGGGGGGAGGAAGGCGGAGAGGGGGGAGGAAGGCGGAGAGGGGGGAGGAAGGCGGAGAGGGGGGAGGAAGGCGGAGAGGGGGGAGGAAGGCGGAGAGGGGGGAGGAAGGCGGAGAGGGGGGAGGAAGGCGGAGAGGGGGGAGGAAGGCGGAGAGGGGGGAGGAAGGCGGAGAGGGGGGAGGAAGGCGGAGAGGGGGGAGGAAGGCGGAGAGGGGGGAGGAAGAGGGAGGAAGGCGGAGAGGGGGAGGAAGGCGGAGAGGAAAAGGGAGAGAAGAAGGGAAAGTAAAAGAGGAAGATGAATAAGAATGGGAAACAGAAGCAGGATGAGGAAAATGAGCAGGTCAAGGAGAAGGGAAAAAAAGAAGAAAAAGGGAAATGAGAGGAAGGGAGGGTGAAGATGGGAAAGTAGAAGAGGAAAAGAAGCACTTTAGATGGTTCAGATGAGACAGACTGCACGAGGTTTGGGTTTGCACTGAACTTAACTTTTAGCAAAAATCAACCCAAAACCAGGTTCGACTTTTTTGGTTGGCACAGCGCTACTTATGGACATACCACAATGACTCTATGCATCTGATACACCGTATGGAGAACAATATGTCATTTGGCAAAACTAATAGTGCAATCACCGTGTGTTATCCATAACCTTCCACACGACTGCAGATGAACCTAATGCATTATCCTTAGACATTGTGAAAGCGCAAACCATGTAGCCCAAACGTCAAACTCAGCTCTGCTACATTTTTTATTACAGCTGCAGATATTTTAAGTGTCCGGGGAAGGACCCGGCCTGCTATTGTATAGTATTGAGGCCGCTGCTCAGTCATGAACAAGCTTATGTTGTAGCAGAGTTTGCACTACACAGCAATGCATATATTGCAGTAACATGCTGTACATTCTAACTGCTGGGTACAGGGGCACAATGCTGCAGTAATGAAAAAGGAAGGGGGGGTGAGGGTTGGCGCTGACCTGTGAGGTGAGGGTGATGCTTGGTTGAGACTGCAGGAGGTTGGCTTGGCTTTGCTGAGGTAGCTGTGTTAAGAGATTCTGTGCCTGCAGGAGGCCTGTGAGAGAGAGGAGGAACGGTAAGAAAACAGCACAGTAGATCCGGCGCTCAGCTTCTCATTATATTCCTGAGCCATCGCTACAAAAGCAAACAACAAACCTCTAAAGGAAAATAGTCCCTAAAAAGCATCGCTTAAGAACGCACTGTGGCCGCCATATTACCGGAGAGGCTGAGGGGTTGATTAAAGGGCCTCACTTTCTACGCGGTCGCTGATCCTCTGTGAAATCTTGAGTGATCACCCTATACGGGAAACCGATGCCAGTGACAACCAGGGGCAGCCATGCCAGTGCTCACATAGGTTGTCACTCAGCTTTCCATCGGCCTAGACTAGCAGAGAAATGCCACCATAATGTAACAGGGCAGCGGTGAGAATACCTTCCGGTCACCGCTGCTCTGTTATAATCGCCTCCAGCATCCAAGTCCCGCTGCTCCTCCGTGTCTGCAGCGGTACAGACACGTGGAAGGCGGTGGGGATCATAACAGAGGACAGAGCTGGGGAAGAAGAAGAGAGCCGGGAGAAAGGAGCAGTGGCGGTCAGGAATGGCGCACATCACAAGGTGGCGAGGGGGCCTCCTGTTTTGGGCGATGGTTCATAACTGCGACCCATGCAGCCCCTGCATCTGTGCTCCATCTCACGTGTTGATCCTCTTGCCAATCGCACTGATTTCCTCGTTCCAATAGGCATGCGCGGGATTTGCAGAGACCCTGCTGGCGATGTAGCAGCGGGGCAGATTTCAACGAAGAGAGATAGGTACGACAGCTAGATTACATCTGCATCCTGTGGATTACTTGGCAAACAACAGGAGGAAGACTACTTCTGAGGAAACTTCAGTGGGGCACAGGGGGGTCAGACTTTCAAAGTGTAAGTTTGTTAAGGGTCATTTATATGGGACGATTATCGAGTAAAATTTGTGTAAATGAACGTAAATGCACGATAATCATTCCGTCTAAATGTAAACCCGTCGTTTACTATTCGTTTGTCGCTCACTTTCAACCAGCGTAAAAAAGTCATCGCTGGTTCGCTCACTTCTTGCTGCGTGTAAACGCTCCCCCCTCAGCACTCCTCACAGAATGTGAAGCGCTGAGCGAGAAGCCAGCAAGAACTCGGCAGCGGTCTGCCTGTCAAAACGCTCTGCGCGTTCGCTAACAGCTCGCGGTGACGTCACCCATTCGTGCAGACGTTTAGCCGATAGTCATCCCGTGTAAGTGATGCGTTACCTTGTTGCCCCTGTGGCGTCTGTGAGATGATGAATTGCGCTGGCGGCAGGTTGGTCGTTGGATGCACCAATACAAATTGCTGCAGGTTAAGATTTTGTTGCTGAAGTTGCTGCAACTGTTGCAGATCCTGGAAAAAATACTACTATGCGATCAGATGTATTTTGTTAGTGTTTTTATAAAAGAAGCACAAGCTGCATGAAAACATTCTGCATACTGACCGGTGCAATCTGTAGTGGCTGGGGGAAAGGGATCTGTGTCACTGGAGTAGCAGCAGAGGCTGAGATGGTGGCGCCAGCGGCACCATGCTGCTGGCTGGCGGAGTGCTGTACGGCGGCTGCCAGCAGCTGTGCCTGCGCCTGTTGTAGGAGCAACTGTTGCTGAGTCGGCGTCAGTGTTAACTGCAAAAAGGAGAACAAAAGGCCATGAATGAACAGATATGTAGTAAAGGAGGCAAGCAATAAAAAGGAGACAACACAAGGTTCAGTTGCACTACAACTACAATAATGTCTATTGGGAAAAAACCTGTAGGGCGGATTTTTTTAAAGACATACAGAAATTCCTGCGTTTTTCATTGTAGATTTAGGCCTCATGTCCACGGGGCAAAATTGATTTGTGTAATCCGCAGTTCAATATGCCCATAGACATTCATCGGGCATCCGCAGGTAATTAAATACCTGTGGATGTAATTTCCTCCCAGCGTGCGGGTCACACACGCAGGAAACCACTCGCAGTATGCTCCATTTTCTGCATTTTTCCGCATGGACGGCTTCCGCTGCATTCGTGCAGCTGATAAAGCCGGAGATTTAAAGAAAAAAAAAAAAAAACACGAGCGCACCCGCCATGCAGAAGAATGAAGATCCGGCCGCAATGGAGAAGACCCGCACGGCAGCCGGGCAGGTGAGTAAATGTCTTTTTAGGCCTCCCGGCTGCGGGCATGGGGGCACGAGGCCTTACTATTGGGAGTTTTATGGGTTATTTGTGGATTTACGTTGCATTCTAAGTAGAATTGATGTTGATGAAGAAAGTTGACATCCAAAACCTACAACACATACAAAGAACTCAGCGAAGCGTGTTTCTACAGTACCAAAGTTACACTCCGAATGTGATGCCATGTCCGAGTTGTATCATTTTTCCCCAGAGGATTACATGGAGTAAAATTCCAGCAACGAACATTCACTGACGTGCCAAAAGTCATGGGATAGCAGTATACATATGGATTATGAAGTGGCGTTAACTCAGCAGACGGTTTTAAAATGCTGGCACCTGTGTAAGTTGTGAGGAGCTATCTTGTGAGGATGAACCTGGCGCGCTCATGACAAGGCGACGTGGATTATCGGAGATAGTGGGCGCCGGCCGGACCGGACACTATTTCCTAAGCTGCGCAGGCATTTAGCATTCCTTGTTCCACCGTATCACGAAGGCATTACCACTAGAGATGAGCGAACGTACTTGGATAAGCACTACTCGTCCGAGTAATGTGCTTTATCCGAGTACCGCTGTACTCGTCCTGAAAGATTCGGGACGCGCTGCGGAGCGGGGAGCTGCAGGGGAGAGCGGGGAGGAACGGAGGGGAGATCTTTCTCTCCTTCTCTCCCGCCCGCTGTGCCCCGCTCCCCGCTGCGACTCACGTGTCAGCAGCGGAGCGCCCCGAATCTTTCAGGACGAGTACAGCGGTACTCGGATAAGGCACATTACTCGGACGAGTAGTGCTTATCCGAGTACGTTCGCTCATCTCTAATTACCACCCACAGTGCACACGGGCCACCCATGGGTGCTTAATAATGGTGACCAGTAGCGTCTGGCTAGAATTGTCCATGTGAACAGAAATCACATCCACACTCACTGCGGGAGACCCCACACACATATCCCACAGGTGGGAGCAGAGACCCACCATGGTACCTCTGTTAACACCATGACAGTGGACACACAGCTCAACTGGGCTCATGAGGTTGCTAACTGGACCCTAGAGGACCGGCAACATGTGGCTCCGATGAGTCATGGTACCAATTATTTGGGGCGGATGGTAGGGTTTGTGTGTTGGACAGACCCCATAAACAGTTGTCAACTAGGCACTGTGCAGGCTGGTGGTCCTTCTATACTGGTGTAGGGTGAGTCCATTGGTCCGCCTAAACAAGTCACTGGTGCCCATTAGGTTACACTGCTTGGTGACCATTTACAGCCCTTCATGGACTTCATGTAGCCCCACAATGTTGGGATATCTCAGCAGGATATTGCACTGTGCCATCATGCCCGGGTTCCCAGAATCGGTCTGAAGAGTTCCTATGAACAGTGTAGTCTACATGTTCGCCCAACATGATCCCCATTTAATGGAGGTGGTGGAGAGGTCCATTCACACCAGAGATCCTGTACCTACAAATACAATGGAGTTGTGGGTGACCATCCAGACAGCATGGCTCAATATCTCTCCAGACATCTTCTGTACACTTGTGGAATGGATACCATGTCGAATTGCTGCATTTTGCTGGGCGGGCGGGGTCCTACATGACAATTCCTGTCCCATGATTTTTGGCATATTTGGCTGAAAATCTGTCTCCATCATTTCCGGCCCCACAGGAGCACGGCTTGTTACAAGCCATGTACGGGTCTCAGTTGGACATGAACAGGGATGTTTCCATTCACTGACAGAAAGGAGGGATGTTATTAACACATAACACAACGTGCGTGTGGTCTGACGCACCAACTGACTCGTAAGATTCAGCAGTCGCATTAAATACGGAACAATCTAGCACTAGGCCGGCTTCACACGGGCATTTTAGCAAAGTGTTTTGCGCACGCAATACGCATTAATGGGTAAATTCATAACCATATATATTTTTCAAGCGCGTTTCGATCATGTGAGAAAAACCCTACTTTCCCACGCATTTACACACCAAAAGTCCCCATAGAAGTCAATGGGGATGTGCAAAGGAGCGCAAAATACGCTAGAAGGTAAAAAAAACGCATCAGACTAATTAGCCATTTCAATCAATGCCCAAGTTTTTGCCATGTGCGTATGCATATATCTTGTGTGCAGAAAAAGTACAGCAAAATATAGCACTGCGCGCGCAAAAAAGCGTCGTCCATTCCTCCAAATCACTATGCTCATGCGTGAGCAAATACACATTCGCTTGTGTGAATCTGGCCGTAGTGTGGGGAGGGGCTCTGTGGCTGATTGGCACTTCACCAATCTCATTTGCTGATAAATCCAGACTCAGTTCCCGCAGGTGATGAGGCGGCACGCGCCCCTGACCTCTTGCCACTTCCAAAGTTAATTGTTTTCTGGAGCCGAAGCCAAACCCTGATTAATTCATAGTGCCGTTATGCCTGATTGGCCATTCTAATCGTGTGCCGGCGACGGCTCTGCTAAAACATCGCTGCCTATTAAAAACCCAAATCCATTGAAAAGTTAATGCATTACTGGAGATTTCATCGCTTTTCCTTCCACGGCCAAATGTTTTTGAGAGGCGCTTTGATTCTGCACATAATGCGATACAGTATTATCCTTTTTCAGGGTTTTTGTGTTATTTGTATGCTTACAATGGATTGAGTGCATCAGATAATAAAGTGCTAAGAGGCTGCTGGGGCGTAAAGCTACCACAGATATACGAGCTGTAACAAATGGTTGTGGTGAAAACCAGGCATGGGATATAGCTTCCACCCAATGACTTCTAATCACTAAATCCAGTCATTCAGCCGATGAACATTTGTCTATCCTGGAGCCCCAAACTGGTAGCCCTCCAGCTGTTGCAAACTACAACACAACATACCTGAGCTTGTAACATGTCAGGGGCCACAGGCCTATGCTATCCAGTCAAAAGTAAATCGGACACCTGAACAAGAATCAAAACGTAGTCTTTATTTCCATATGGTAATACTTAGTGGGGCTCCTCTGGACCGAATGACATCAGATACTCTCCGCCGGCATACTTTCTACTGACACTTTAGCTAGTATTTCCCTCCATTCATCCTGCAAAGGTCTGCGAGTTCTGTCAAATAAGATAGAAGCTGTTCATATTTTCAGACCCAACGTTCCAGTTAATCTGAAACATGCTCAGGTTGGAAATCTGTGCAGGCCAGTCCAATCATGGAACATCTACATCCTCAAATTAACGAAAAACGGTGTTGGATTTGTGACGAGGCACAATCTCTTGTTGGAAGTATTATTGATCATTCCCAGAGTATTCCCACATTGTTGGCAGCACGTTATTGTCTAGACAGTCAAGGTACACCTCCGTAATGATGACTCTTACCACTACAACCAACGGGCAGAGTGCCACCTCCACCATACTTAACTGTTGGCACAACACACTCAGGCTCCTCCATACCCAGTACAGCCATCTGATATGAAGATGGAGTAAAGAGATTAGTCACCCAATACGATGTTCTTTCATTTCTCAACTGCCCAATGAGGACGTTCCTCGCACCATTATAGACGGACTGATGTATTATAATTCAGGATGTACGGCTTGTGTGCAACGGTATAACCCATATATCCAATAGTGTGCAGTTGCCATCACAAACTATGCCCGACACTTCCAAGGGTCTACATCTTATGTAGCAGGGTTTAGGACGTGTAACATCCTAATATGATCCATTCTACTGATAGGGGTGTCCAAATCCTTTGGTAGGATAGTGTATCCCATGCCCAATATGAACAGAGCCACAGAGAGAGGGTTTATACCTACAATTAGGGATCCATAGTGAATGCAGAAGTTGGATCTGCAAAGTAAGGAGAATGCAAAGCATCTGTCAAACAGAAGACCGGAGGAAGACAACAATGCTGAAGTGTGGTGCCTCATGAGGATTGCACAGTTAGACGATACCATATACACAACTAGTCTATAATGCAGGATATCATCTAAGCAGCACCAACCATCATTAGAGCTAAGAATCTTCCCATGTTTGACCAATTTACAGCTAACAATACTGGAAAATAATTGACTATATCTACTGTGTCTGATGCATCACTAAATATCTACAGAGTCTGAGTAGATCATCAAGCCCATGTTATTGACAGCTGGAATTAGTACCAGAGAGATATCCAATAGTTGAGCTCTCCTTTAGCATATCATTGTCAGTAGCAGACACGGTTTCTCTTTGGAGGACCCAACTTGCAATGGGAACCATGTAATACCTCATTTACCCTGTGGTGGTGCTGCAGGATAAATGAACACTTGGTGTCTGGTCCCGCTGCTGACTGCGGTTCATCATTGGGGGTCAGAGCAGAAGGACACCTTGAGAGCAGCTTATTTTGGAGGATCCAGATAATAAAAAGGAATGTCCAAAGTGGACAAAACTCCTCAAGGGCCATTTGTGCTGGGCTGGGTCTGTAACTCCTATGCAAATTAACCATTATTGCAAGGGGAACCTCCATACTGGAGACAGGTGTAGGACCAGCACATACCAAACATTTGTGGCATATTCTGCAGAGTTCATAAAGGTCTATAATGAAAATACCCCTTTAAGATCCCAAAATGGTTTGAAACAGCAAACAATATTCAATGGCATGTTCACAGTCTGACCCCTCATAGAAATCCAATGTATCTAAGACCCTGCCTTGGCCTCCATTGGGGGGGCATACTCTCCCTCCCCCCCCCCCCCCCCCCCCCCCCCCCCCCCCCTCTATAGAAAGCACTCTAGACTGTACTTTACTATACGGGAGGGCCACTACAAAGCAAAAAATATATACCACTTTTTTTTTTTACATTATGAGCAATAGCCGATGTATGCCACTGTATGAATATACAGCAGCTTACATCCAGATACACATTGGGTAAGGCTCAACGTACATTGTACTACTTACAGAAAAAAAATGTACAGAACCTTGAATGGGGTGTTCCTATCTTGGGCAAACAAGGCTACGATGGCAACACCGCTCTGTACAAGGTGACTGGGAGGACGGGAACAGTAGGGTATGGTTGGGCAACACTGTTTCTGCAACGTCCGTGGAAGTCATCGGGAGCCAACAGTGTAGCACAGCAAGCGGCACAGTCTGTATAATTCCCATAGATTTAAATTGGAATTACGAATACGGAGTAGCGAAGCCGCTTCCGTGATTCCCAATCGCCCACGGCTACCTGGGCCAGGGTTGGTGGGGGCCACGGCTAAAGATAGTTGTGGGTCCCAGAGATAGGACCTATATGACTTTTCTGCCTATTCCGTGAAAATCCATGATGGGAATACCCCTTTAAGTGTCCAAATGTATGTAGGAGGTCATGGAGAGAACAAACCACAACATTGTAACAATGTAGAATCCATACTGTAACAGCGAATACAAGCAGTACAAAGCCTTTACAATGTGACGGCAAACACTTGACAGCCGCTGATGTTTTTCAACCAGTTCTTTGAATGAAATGTTCCTTTAAGGTTTCCATCTAAAATGCCTTATAAATAGCACTGCAGAGGTGTAAGGGAGCAGTGTAGGGATTATAACCTCTTTAAATGCAAACAGGTTTTCCGCCTAGTTTTTATTCTCTGTGAGAAATAAGAAAACACCGGGTTGTGCAAGAACACGGATCTCAGAATCATTTAAATTCTTCTTCCCCGGTACGTTCTTTAGAGATGAGGGGCGACATTGAAAAGTGTGGAAAATATGTATAATTTTTCATAACATACAAAAATGTCATTGTGAAGAAAATAGCATGCTCAAGGCTTCAGATTGTTACTTTCCGCCAGTGCTGGGGGTTACATCGTTTCAGGCGGTGGGGAACAACGACAAAATTACAGGTCTGCGTTCAGGCGGTTTAAACAAAAAAAATAAAAAGACTTAAAGCATTAAATGACTTCAGCGGCGGCTTCCTAAACCAGTCTTAAAGGGCACTTGGAACCTATATGTTGTGGTGCAGCCATTCAGGAGCTGTCAATTCACTGCAGCCTAATAATCAGATGCATTAAAAGATGGGAAATCGGGACCCTCTGACCCTTCGTAGGTCAATTCAACCTTTTTAAATTATCGCTACAAGTGAACGATTCTGCTCAATGTTCGAGGTTTTTCCAAATATTGGAAAATCGTGTTAGGGTTAGAACTCGGAAGGTGATGGTGTTGCCTCTGCTTGGCCACAGTGGTCACCTGACTTCCGGTGGTGGCAGACAGGGTTGGAGCAGTGGGAGCCAGCTAGCTGTGCCCCGTGGACGGGTGAGTGTGTGTTATTTTTTTATTTTAACTCATGCCTAACATTTAAGAGTTTTTATATTGAGATCCCACAACCCATTTAATATTGAGTAGGTCCCCTTTTTGGTCTTCCCCGTCAATGCATGGACTCCATGAGGTGTCCTGTGATATCTGGTAGGCCTTTATAGATCTGCTGCTATGTGGGGCCTTCATTGATCAGACTTGTTTTCCAGCACATCCCCCTGGATCATACGGAGTTCTGCGAACCTGGAGGACAAGTCACCACCTTAATCTTTTTGCTATGTTGCTTATACCATTCCTCAGCATTTTCTGCAGTGTGGCAGATACATTATCGTACAGAAAGTGGCCACTGCCATAAGAGAATACCGCTGCCATGAACGGGGTACTAGTGTGTACAGGGTTTGGTTACGTGGTAAGTGTCACATCCACATGAATGCCAGGATCCAAGGTTTCTAGTAGAACATTGCCCCTAGCATTGCACTTCCTCCCACTGTGCATCCTGGTGCCATCTCTTCCGCGGGTAAGTAAAACACAAGCATGATGTAAAGGATTATGTAGTCTAGGTCACCTTGTTCCTCTACGCCACGGTCCAGTTCTGTAGGCGCTCTTGGTGATGGGCAGGGGTCAGCATGGGCACTTCGATCAGTCTGCAGCTCCTGCAAGCTGCAATGCCCTGTATGTTCTGACATCTTTCCATCATCGCCAGCAGTAACTATTTCATTATTTGCCCTGCAGTCGCATTTCTACCGGATCGGACCAGACATCTTCGGTCCTCTCACACATCAGTAAGACTTGGGCACTCATGACCCCGTCGCTGATTCACTAACTGTCTTTCCTTGGACCACTTGTGAGAGGAGAGAGAACACCTCACAAGACCTACCGTTTTCGGGATGGTCTGACCAGTCACCTAGTCATAACAATTTGGCCCTTGTCAAAGTCGCTCAGATCCGATTCCTTACATGGTCTTTCCCGTCAACGCATTTTTTTTTTGTTTCCAACACATCAACTTTAAGAACGGACTGTTCACTTGCCGAATAATCTATCCCACCTCTTGACAGGCGCCGCAGTCATGCGATAATAAATGTTATTCACTTCACTTGTCAGTGCTTTTAATATTATGGATCATCAGATTATGTATATAGCGCTTGGCGTTCTATTTTTCTCACTCTACACTAACAGGGACATGATGGCTTTACACCAAAAAAACTGCAGCAATAAAGTTGCAATATTTGACATAAGAGACGCTTGTGTAAAAATTTTGCAACTTTTCTGTCATCCATGTGGACCTCGCCCCTTTGATGAAAAGTGGGTGGAGCTTAACTGCGCCAAGACAGAGAGCAGGGACAGCATGCCATATTGCAGGGAGGCCAGCGACAACACAATTACTGCAGGGCCCATTGCTGGGAGGCCAGCGGGGAAGCCGCTTGAAGCTGAGACATAAGGGTATCGCACAGCCCAGCCAATCAGCAGCTGTGGGCATACCCTATACCTCCCACAGCACAATCCCAGGTCTCCACCCATTTTTGTGGTGGAGACAAGATACACCAGTACCCGGCAGGTCACCTGGAATACATTTCCGTGTAGGCGCATATAAGTGCTCAGATGTGCCTAATACATGAAGAGATGTGTGCATCGTTCGACGGAAGAAAACTATACCAAAACAGGCGCTGGCAACATTGGTCCTAGAAAATTTCCTCCTAAGTTTTCATTTGGAGACAATGTGATATGATAACATTCTTGAGCAGCCACCACTAGAGGGAGCTCACTGCATACTGTTACTGCATTGAAAGGGGTTGTACTAAAATGTCAAGTTATCCCCTACCCTTTGAATAGGAGATAACTTTATGTTCTTGGTACAACCCCTTTGATATATAAACAGTATCCTGAGGGCAGGTGCTGACGGAAACAGACAAGTCCTAAACTCGGCAGTCATAGTCAGTCCCATACACGCTGAATGGATCGAGAGTGACCGCAGCTCCAAACTCCTCCTCACCAATGACGCTTCCAACAATTAGTCATTTAATCACTTATCCTGTGGACAGGTAATAAACGTCCACTGCGAGACAAGCTCTTTAAAAAATATTCTACAGTTTAGTGTATACAGCTCCGACGCAGACCCATTTGTCTCCATGGTTACAGACTACAGACCAGTTTTGTGTGCAGTCAGTTCCTACACCCCTGCCTCCTCTTACTGGTAACATACAGACAGCGGTAGCAGTAAGATAGCTCTATTGGCTAAATGCCTCTTTGGACGACACCTCTGACAACACTGCAGGTTCAGACACCTAGGATTGGCTTGGGGTCCCCAACCATGGAGACACATTGGGCTACATAGGAGCTGTATACACAAAACAACAGAAGATTTCTATTCAAGCCTATTTGTAGAGTTGCTATTTTCTTTTCCCGGAGATGCGCTAAAAGCAATAAAGTCTGCATTAACCTTTAAGAACCTATGAAGCAATACCTAGAGTCCTTTTGACTCGCACACGGCGGCATCGTGACAGCGAGGCTTTAATTAGCTCCGATTTATCCCGAACGTCTCAGACTAGGAGAGTGCAGAATAAACATGCTGTACTAAAGAGCGGCAGCAGCTCTCCCGACAGGCAACCACCACACCTCTCCGCCACAATGACACCCCCCGCCGCTCGGCCGCCAGCCACACGCAGCGAGCTCATTGACACTTATCAGCTGCAATTGTATAATAATGCTGCCGCGTCTGTTCCCATCAATGTGCAAGATTGGCAGTAATCTCATTGTGGATGAATAAACACAGCAGAACGTGGAGCGAGGAGGACGCAGAACGCACCTTCTCCCCGAATCCGCTATTTACAGCTTAAACGGATTGTGTCATCAGAAAATGACCTATTGTATGAATCATGTTCTCACTGAAAAACATATTTTTAAGGATTTGTGGTTATGTAAAGTTACAATCTGTAGGCTAAAAAAAAAAAAAAAAAACCCTCCCTGACCACTAATCCTAAGAAAACCCCTACACTTTCTGTTCTGTACAGAACATTTTTTAGTAGTCATCTCATTATCATCACAGGCAGGATTACAATGCAGGTAACACCTATATACAGATAGCAAAACATCCACCATAGATGACGTCACAGCTCACCTCCTCCCCTCCCTGCACAGGTCACAGAGCACGCCCACAACACTCTTTCATAGAAGTGAATGGGTCCTCTTCTGTCCACTGTTTCTATGGTCCATGTGATGCATCTCCCTAAATGCTGCTAAGAGCAGCAAAAGGCAAGGTGACCGCCCCCCATAGTCATGAACAGACAATAAAAAAAAATTTAAAAAATCTGCATTTTATTGCTATATGACGACATGTTGCTAACAGTGTTCCATCACCTAGCGGGATTCTTGGGTTTGTTTTCCTTGAACAAAAAAAAAAAAATAAAATGCTTTAAATAAAGAACTTATGTAAAAAAAAATAAAATAAAAGTTGTCCATCAGTCCTACAAACGAGCGCGATAACGAGGGAGCCCGCACACACACAGGCACTTTTTCCCCACTTTTCCTTTCCAATTTAGCACTGAACATTAACAGATTGCAAACCAACGCATTTCACACATTTGGCACAGGCTAGTTAACAGATGATTATGAAGTCTGGAAGTATTAATTAATTCAGGCATCAATCTGTCTAGATGACAGAACTTATTCCAGTAACACTAAAAAAAAATATTAAAAAATTCAGTTGAAACATAGTTGTCGAGAACTGAAAAAAAAAATTCTAAACGCACGAAAAATTGATGGAACTTTAGCAGATTTATGAGGCTTATACTCTCATTTTTCCACTTATAGAGGTTTTTTGTTTGAGAACACAAACCTTATGCACCACACATGAAGGACATTCACAACAGCAGAAGCCATTGTTCATGAGGAGTATCACCCCCATCTACCCGTGCATGATCCCTTTAAAAACAGGTTGTCTCGCTAAAGAGACCGCTCTACTACAGTTCTGGGTCCTGGAATTCCTGACATTGACCTCTGCAGGAGAAATATAGTATTACACGGCACCCATTCAAGTGAAAAGGCTGCTATGCAAATACTTGGACTGGTCGAGCCCTCCAGAGAGAAAGCTGTGCCAACTTAAAGGGACACTAACTTTTCACACACCATATGCTCATCTGTCATCAATCTTGTAATATACTTTAAAAATATTTTGTTTTACCCTTGAAAATCAAGCATGAAAATGTTTGCCACTAGGGCAACTTACAAGCCTACAAGCAACTTTGCAATCCACTGCCTGTCGTTAGGCATTTGGCTTCTCTAGTAACAGGAACATGTGGATACTGCTAGTTACTACATACAACTGAATCCAGAATTACCTCAGAGCCGAGAACAGAAAAGGGTCCAGGAATCTTTAGAATTTCCATCTATAAGTTTAGGCAGAGAACCCCTTTAATAGTAAAGTTTTCATAAGATTTTATGGTCGACGTCAAACAAGAATTGAGAACCATATTGGCGTCTCCGAACAAGCCATGTAAAAAAAAAAAGTTACCTCCAACCTCATACAATTACACAGTAAACCCGTTCTGCAAAGCTGGACCTACATGGCAGACTTTGTTGTGGTGACCATGATTGCCGGCGCCACCATGTGACACAGTTTGCAGTTTTCCATGATTTTCTGTATGAGGAACACTAGTCTCAAGTTCCAATGTAAAGGACATACACCTCCCCCTTACCCCTCCCCCCCCCCCTCGGTAAAATGTTTTGTTGATTGCACGTTCTGATTTTACTACAGTCTGCCTTGCAGCTCCAGCCTCCGATCCACAATAGATACACGACTGGCAAATCAACAGTATATCGGCTTCGCTTACCCCAGTGATTTGTCCACCGGCCACCATAAGCTGTGTCTGGGGTATGGCTGCCTGCAAGGAGGGATGCTGGGAAGGCTGGACTGCTTGCGGAGGCTCCCCAGGTTCTTCTTTGAATTTAGTCTACAACATAGAAGCCTTGATTACTCAAAGAAGCGCTGCACCCCTTTAAGCATACGTATACAGTTCATGCCAAAAAAAAAAAGAGCAGAAAAAAAGTGACATTTTTCAGCGCGGATCACCCCTGTTTGCCTGCTTTAAAGGGTATATATACTTTTGAAGCCAATATTGTTTTTATTGTTCCAAGGCATCCAAAATAATGCAACTGTGTAGTTATTCTGCATTAGAAGGGGTGTCCCGGGCGAAAAAAAAAAAGTTATGGGTAGGGAATATTTTAACTAGAGATGAGCGAGCATACTCGCTAAGGGCAATTACTCGATCGAGCATTGCCCTTAGCGAGTACCTGCCCGCTCGGAAGGAAAGATTCGGCTGCCAGCGGTGGGCGGGGAGCGGCGGGGGAGAGCGGGGAGATCTCTCCCCGCCCCCCCTCCCGCTGACTGCCGCAACCCACCTCTCACCCGCGCCGGCAGACGAACCTTTGCTTCCGAGTGGGCAGGTACTCGCTGAGGACATTGCTTGATCGAGCAATTGTCCTTAGCGAGTATGCTCGCTCATCTCTAATTTTAACCCTTTCCAATCCACTGTCTGACCTCTGAAGACATTATGATTTAAGGTTGTACATCTCCGATGTTGGAAGACGTCCATCGGGGTTCTCTTACTGTATACTGCCAGCCTCTCTGCTGTCAAAGCCTATCCAATGTGTCACCTCATGCAGTACTGGCTTTAGCCAGCATATAGCGCCATTGTATAACAGCAGAAAAAGAGTAAGCCCCCTAGGAAAACCAAGAATCAAACTGGATTGGAAAGGGTTAAAAAAAACAACCCAAAAACGAAAAACAAGCCATACGCACATCCTTAAATAGCCCCCTGTCCAGCACGGGAGTCCCGGCCCCTGCTGCTTCGATCTCAGAACAAGCTACAGCACTCATGTACCGTTCATTGTAGATCCGACCACCCGGCTAGTCACTGGCTTCAAGAATGATACTGCCGTGAGTGGCATGTGACCACTGAGGCCTGTGATTAGCAGAGGAGTAATGTATACAGTGACTGGCACACGAGTGCCGCAGCATCTTTCAGGATCTGACCAGGGGCTCCTGTAGAGGGTCATTTGAAAGGGTTATGCCAAGTTATTCCCAAACTCATAAGACAGGGGATAACTTTACGATCTGACTGCTGGGACCCTCACTAATCCTGAGAATGGGATCCAGTCGGTCCCAGGTGGTCACACAGGTGCGCTGCCCTTCTGTTCACTTCAATGACAGTACCGGAGATTACCAGGTTCAAGCACTTTGGCGATGTCCGGTGCGGTCACTGAAGTGAACGGAGCAGCGATGCACCTGTGTGACCTCTACTCCATTCCCTAAAGGACCAACTAGACCCTTATTCTCAGGATTGGTGGGGTCTCAGCACTCAGACTGCCACCGATCATTAAACTAACCCGAATCCTGTGGATAGGGAATAACTTTATAACTTGGAACCACCCCTTTAAGGGGGAGAGGATGGATTAGGTTTCTACTGTACAACATTCCCTGGTCTTCCAGTCCCCTGTTACTTCGCTCCCTCATACCGGTAGCAGAGGACATATCAGACCACGTTGTTTGTTTGTAGTCTGTTACCATGGAAACACATAGCTCAGCACAGGAGCTGGAGACACAAATCAGCAGTTGCTAATCACGACCATTTACAAAGTTATGTAGCCTGCCCATGGCCAGATTTGCATTACGGAATCCAGAGTGGGTGTCCGCCTCCGGATTCTACATGTGACTACCGCCCGTAGCATGCTACGGAAAAGCAAATTTTATCTGCCCACGAGTGGAAATCAATTGCGATTTTCCGCTCACAGGGGGGAAAAAAACAAATCAGAGCATGCATCATTTTTAGGCGGAGTCTGCGTGGACAGCTTACATTGGAGTCAATAAAAGCAGTCTGACCCGCAGTCCTCCTGCAATCATCACTGCGGAAAGGTAGCGGGATCCGGGTCAGTGGCTAGCGACGGCACAGCATAATCTATACTGCGCACGAGCGGCCGGCCGGCCCATCTACAGTACAGAATATGAAGAATCCGGACAGGTAGGCGGAGTCACGGCCGGGCATGCGGAATCTCACCCGGCCGTGGGCAGGCATGCATCGGAGTAAAAAAAAGATTCCAAAACTACACAAACCCTTTATATGCAACCTTTGTCTTCTACTAGAAAAGGGTCCAATCCGGCATTACGGTGAAGTTTACATTCATGGCCAATGCGCCCCTTTCTCACGGCCGATCTACAGATCGCAGAGTGAAGGCTACCGTCACAGGTGAAACGAAAACTACTCACGTGTTTATAGACAGACACCCCCCCGAGGTCTGAGGCACTGAGCGGCTTTTCCAGCACAAGGCCTGGCTCACATGGACAATGTAACTGTGTTGGCGCGCATATATACGCGCCCATAGAGAACAATGGCCTCTATCGCATGAACATATACGGAAAAATAGAACGGGCCGTGTTCCTATGACGCAATCCCAACGCTCTAATGTGAGCAGAACTGCATATAGCAATGCAATGGATTGCCCGCAGGTTACCGCGTATCACACAGGCGTACAGTGCACGCCGAATCTCCTGTTTCACCAAAAATAAGACAGGGTCTTATATTAATTTTTGCTCCAAAATATTTAACGGTTGCCTGGACACGATTTAAAATGAATTTAATTAACTGTAACTACAGCTTATTTTTGGAGTAGGGGTTACATTTCAAGCATCCTCAAAAACTCAAAAATCGTGCTAGGGCTTATTTTTGGGATAGGTCTTATTTTCAGGGAAACATGGTTATATGCCCATCTGAGCTCAGCCTAATGAAGAGGAGCCTCAGAACACGTTTAGTGCGGGTTTACACAATAAAAAAAGAGAAATTACGCCTATCTTTTCGCCTAATTTTTACAAAAATGTATCCATTGAGCCACTTAATACATTTGTTGCATCTTGGACCGTCCCCATTCGCCTCTTGAAGTCTATGCCAATAATCTACTGCCGTTTCTGGCATAAAATTCTGACGGCCACCAGCAGCCTGTCCCTGACCACTAAAACCCCTTTTTTTTAGCCAAAGATGGCTAGAGCGGTAGAAGAATGTCCAAAATTCTTTAATGTTTGCACAAATTTCCGACTATTTGTGACAGAATCCCGCCATAACTCCTTTTATGAATTCACCATTATCCTTTTCAAAATGTCACTTGCTGTCAGTGAATGAAAACAGACCAACATCCTTCAGATCTGTAGACGCTGAAGACGAAGCTCATGTAATAAGTCAGTTGTATAAGAATGGGGGCAGAATTCCAGCCTCTTAATCGAAGTAGAAAAAAAACAAATTCCATTCACTAACAGCAAGCAGAGATGATGTGACGGATGAGAGGTTCTAACAGTTTAGTATATCGGATTGTTGCAGAATGCTTCCTTCCACATATATAAGTAGGGAAGGCGGTGGAGCCCGGCCTGCATGAGAGGAGCTCGGAGAAGTCAGACAGTAAATTACAGGTCACTGTGATCCACTTGTACAGCGTACGCCCCCTGCGCCCCATGGAAGCGGCGGGCGCCGTGTCAGCGCTCCGCAGTCACTGTTTATTTCGTCAAGAGTTATTTACATGATTCACTGAAACAAATCATAATTACGTAACAAATTAGCATTGTGCGGGTAATTGAATGAGGCATGGTAAGGCTGTTAGCGTGACATGCCCCCGTGGTAACCGCGCGGCCGACATATTTGTGTTTGATGGCTGTATAAGTAGCCATCTGCTCAGAGACAAGGCCACTTAATACTAATAGACTTCTCAGCCACAATCACATTACAAGGAGGACGCCGACTTCCCACACTTCAGTCTCCGCCACGATCACGGCACAACACAAACCATGTGCTTTTACTATTGCTGCGGCCCCGGTATACGTCCAATGTAACACATGGTGCTCACTTTAGGTCTTCTTAAAGGAATATGTGCACTTCTGCAACCTGGTTCTGCTTTTTATTGCTTCAATGTATCCACTTTTTTTTTTTTTTTTAAAGCACCAACTTTGCAAATAGTCTTGATTGAACTCTTCTACTGCTCTGTGTATACAACTCCTATGCTGTCCTGTGCGTCTCCATGGTTACAGACTATAAACAGCTTGTAGCCCGATTCCACAGTCATCATTTACTCCCCTCTTCATGATCAGAAGAAGAGTAGAGAAAAGGAAGAAGTACATGATTGCTGGATCAGACTGCACAAGGTCTGTTTGTAGTCTGCAAATTGATGTATCACCATGGTTACAAAGGAGCTGTATGCACAAATAGGAAACTTTTTAAATGCCCACTGTCGTTTCAACAAACTTATATTAATATGAGCCAACATAACGAGCAAAATTGCAATTCTCTTTATTTATATTTTCTGCTTGAAAAGTCGCTCTGACGTGCTGTCCACTAGGTGTATCCCTTCCTTCTAATATGCTGTCCACTGCCTGTTGTTAAGTGATGCCGGTCTCTAATAACAGACGGATTACAGGAAGTAGAGGGGAGACCCCCACCAATCCTGAAAATGGGGTTCCCATGTCCCCCTTTTCTGTCACTGTGAGCTCTCCACACCCACCCACAGTGATGTCTGATTGAATGAAGTGCTGGCCAAGCATGTACGGTCACCGTTCCATTCATTTCAATGGGAACGGTGGAAATAGTCGGCTATTTCCGCAGTCCCACTGAAAATGAATGGTGCAGTACTATGCACGCACTAGCACTCCATTCAATCTTCCCCTTGCTGCAGGTGGGTAGAGTAAGTCTGCAATGAGGTAGATGGGGGACAAAGAACTGCAGTTTTCAGAATCAGGGCAGCAATCTCATTGGTCGAAAGCAGGAGACAACTAAGGGGATCCTGTGGATGCAAATAACTTGTTGAGAAAAGGGATCAAAGGAGGATGTGAAGAATGGTTTGGACAAACAGAAGGTGCTCGGTCATGCATATTGCAGCCAAGAAATGCTGATGCTCAAATTAACAGGTCCGAACGCACAACTCATTGCTCATTAGCACGGATGGTCAGGTCTTGCACCGTTACTATCTATGAAAAATAGAAAAGGTGACACCAGTGGGCAAAAGAGCACAAAAATGGCATCACTGAAAAACTTCGCTGGCCAGATTTCTGTTGCACCGCGTTGATGGAAGGGTCAGAATTTGGCGCAAGCAGTATGAAGCAATGAACCCTTCCTGCCAGCTGTACAGAGCATGTCAACACCTCCAGCTAAACTGCAGCAACTGCAAGAAGCTATTGTGTCTGCATGGGCCAATACTGCCGCAGAATGACTTCACCAGCTATTGGAATCTAGGCCATGGTGAATTGCTGCAGATCTGAAGGCCAAAAGTAAACCTAATGTACTACCAGATGGGGGTGTCTAATAAAATAGCCATTCGACATATATGAACAGTTGGACGGACATCTTATACTGTCAGAGAAGTACCTACTGCACGCAATGTTGACTGGAGGAAAGAGAGACTTCCATCATACAATAGATCATCAAACCAGGAATAAATGTCAATGTACCAAGATAATACCACAAATCATAAAAGACAGCAGCCTATATCATGTTGAATCATAGAGTTGGAAGGGACCTCCAGGGTCATCGGGTCCAACCCCCTGCTCAGTGCAGGATCACTAAATCATCCCAGACAGATATTTGTCCAGCCTTTGTTTGAAGACTTCCATTGGAGGAGAACTCACCACCTCCCATGGTAACCTGTTCCACTCATTGATCACCCTCACTGTCTAATATCTAATCTGTGTCTCGTCCCTTTCAGTTTCATCCCTATTGCTTCTAGTCTTTCCTTGTGCTGATGAGAATAAGGCTGATCCCTCTGTAGTGTGACAGCCCCTCAGATATTTGTAGACAGCTAATAAGTCTCCTCTCAGCCTTCTTTTTTGCAAGCTAAACATTCCCAGATCCTTTAACCGTTCCTCATAGGACATGATTTGCAGACCGCTCCCCATCTTGGTAACTCTTCTCTGAACTTGCACCAGTTTGTCTTTTTTTTTCTTTTTTAAAGTGGGGTGCCCAGAACTAGACACAGTATTCCAGATAAGGTCTACATCCCAGATTTGTGTTTGCCTTTTTTGCTGCTGCATCACACTGTTGACTCAGGTTCAGTCTATGATCTATTAGTATACCCAAGTCTTTTTCCAATTGTGCGGCTTAGCTCAATTCCTCTAATTCTGTCTGTGATTTTTTCATTTTTCTTGCCCAGATGTAGGACCTTGCATTTCTCCTTGTTAAATACCATTCTGTTGTGGAGCTGAATGTTCACTCCGCAACTACTTTTTTTTTTTTATCCCAATACATCCAACATGTGAAATGTAGCACCTTTTCAATAGGTCTTAATTAAAAATGTCCTACTGTTTTCTTTCTATAGCTCCTATGCAGACTTATGCATCTCCATGGTAATAGACAACAAACAAACCCTATGTAGTCTGATCCTGCAGTCACATTTTTTCTATTCATCTTGTACTTCCAGCAAATGTATCTCTGCATACAATATGGGACAAATGGAAGGAAATATGGCCAACTAAATAGTTACTTCGATGCGTTCGATAAAAAAAAAAAAATAGTTGCAAAAAATGGACATAGCCCTTAATTATTATAATTGGCCAGGGGGTGCGGAACTTAATACTCAAATGTAGTAGGTTAATGATAAAAAGAACACAATTACTGTATGTATAGAGATACTCATACAAATGATGAGCGACTACAGGTGAAGCAGGTTGAGACCAACATAACGGACAACTGTGGTGACGTTATCGGCGCAGAGAGAGCGCCACCTTCTACAAGAGTGATCCCCTACATTTTCTAACATGGAGAAACACAAACGGTAAAGTTTTCCCCAACTCCTGCAATCTATATGCTACTACTTCAAAGGGGTTTAAAGGGGTTATCCACACAAAGCACGACCCAACCAAGCTTTGTTCATGGTTTTGTCTGTGTCCAGTTCAACTATCCTCCCTCACTTAGAGGAACCGTTCAAGCAAAACACATACATGGCGCCACATCTAGTGCAGGCGCTGAGGGGGCGGAGCATGACCTAGTAATACTCACTTCTTGGTTCATGCTCCACCCCTTCAGGCACTGCACCAATAATAAAATAGTATATCAGTATTTCCTAGTTTTCCTCTAAAAGGGTTGTCGAGTGTGTGCGATTTTTTTAAATGGGTCTAAATGTGTAACAGAGGTTTTCCAGGAAATTATTATTAATGACCAATCCTCAGGATAGGTCATCAATAGTTGATCAATAGTCCACCACTCGGGACCCCAGCTGATTGGGTTCCTGCTGTCAGTGCCACAATACAGAGCAGTAAGAACGGAAGCTGTTGCTCCAACCCCTGTGTAGTGGCAGGCGCTTGTAACTGCAGGTGCAGCTCCCATTGATTTTAATTAAATTCTAGCCTGCAATTACAAGCGTCGGCCACTACACAGGAGTTGGAGCAGCAGCTTCTACTCCGGCCCATGTGTACTGTGGCACTGACAGTTGACACCCAGTCAGCTGATCGGCCAAGGTTGCCGAGCAGTGGACCCCTGCCGTCCAATTATTGGTGACCTATCCTGAGGACAGGTAATCAACAGTATTTCCTAGAAAAAACCCTTTAAAGCAATACAAGCAGCCATACCCACCTGTTCATTCCCCTGACGATCCAGTGCTGCAGCTACCAGGTGCTATTGAGCTTTCTACAACAGCCAATCAGAGGCCGAGATGGTCATGTGCCGTCTCCCGGTATCTCAGCTCAGTTGCTGGCAGCCATGATGCCAGGACACCTGGACAATCCCTTTAAAAGTGCCATCTTTTAACTGGGCCATATACCTAAAATAGCTGTCAAATGACAGCTATACCCCCTGAACTCACGAACGTTCGGTTGAGCACGCATGTATTCTTAATGGGGGGAGGTGGACTAAACTGCTGCCGAACACCGCTTTCTTGAGCCGTA
Source organism: Eleutherodactylus coqui (assembly GCF_035609145.1). Lineage (NCBI taxonomy): Eukaryota > Metazoa > Chordata > Amphibia > Anura > Eleutherodactylidae > Eleutherodactylus > Eleutherodactylus coqui. Next base: position 47,321,849 of record NC_089840.1, read on the forward strand.
TACCTTCCTTGCACCAAAATATATTGTGGATACAATTGGCATACAGCAGCCAGACAGGTCAGGACTGCCACAATACCCGTTTAATCCAATATTTTGCAATTAAATGTTTATCCAGAGTTACTTTAGAGAACAAGAGTGTCTGCGAGGCCGGGAAGTGCAGCCTCATCCTCCGAGACCAGGGCCCCTTAAACACGCCGCATAATTTTGCCTAATGAAGACATTTCTTGCAGTCACCAATAATATGCATCAAAATAGAAGATAAAATTGATTTGTCGGCCAGGAGAAAAGCATTAACACTCATGAATGTGTTCCCCCTGGGAGCTTTCCGCCTGCAAACTCCCATTTACGTGTCATAATGTGAGTGATTGGGACGGGGAAACGCAGAGACGTTCTGCAATATTGTGTCTGCTCACCATGATTGTGCATATAATCTGTGCTACAAGGAGAAGGGGAAACGGGAACGACGAGGTACAAACAACGTGACAAACGCAAGGAGAGCGGTACCAGACAAAGCGTGATAGAACCGGGCCAGAATAATATGCAGCAGCTATAAACATTTACTGAATCCTCATATATACCGGACATCTGTAGCCGATACTGAAGATCCAGGAAAGGTCTACCGCAGTGACCACTGTCCGAGTTGTTTGTCCAAAGTCTTCTGTATGGAAGCAGTATTGCAGTAGATATATTCTTGTACATAGGGGGCAGTATTATAGTAGTTATATTCTTGTACCTAGGGGGCAGTATTATAGTAGTTATATGCTTGTACCTAGGGGGCTGTATTATAGTAGTTATATGCTTGTACATAGGAGGCAGTATTATAGTAGTTATATTCTTGTACATAGGGGGCAGTATTATAGTAGTTATATTCTTGTACATAGGGGGCAGTATTATAGAAGTTGTTTTATTGTACATAGGGGGCAGTATTATAGTAGGTATATTCTTGTACATAGGAGGCAGTATTATAGTAGTTATATTCTTGTACATAGGGGGCAGTATTATAGTAGTTATATTCTTGTACATAGGGGACAGTATTATAGTAGGTATATTCTTGTACATAGGGGGCAGTATTATAGTAGTTATATTCTTGTACATAGGGGGCAGTATTATAGAAGTTGTTTTATTGTACATAGGGGGCAGTATTATAGTAGGTATATTCTTGTACATAGGAGGCAGTATTATAGTAGTTATATTCTTGTACATAGGGGGCAGTATTATAGTAGTTATATTCTTGTACATAGGGGGCAGTATTATAGTAGTTGTTTTATTATACATAGGGGGCAGTATTATAGTAGGTATATTCTTGTACATAGGAGGCAGTATTATAGTAGTTATATTCATGTATATAAGGGCAGTATTATATTCCTGTACATAGGGGGCAGTATTATAGTAGTTATATTCTTGTACATAGGGGGCAGTATTATAGTAGTTATATTCTTGTACATAGGGGGCAGTATTATAGTAGTTGTTTTATTATACATAGGGGGCAGTATTATAGTAGGTATATTCATGTATATAGGGGGCAGTATTATAGTAGTTATATTCATGTATATAGGGGCAGTATTATAGTATTATATTCCTGTACATAGGGGGCAGTATTATAATAGTTATATTCTTGTACATAGGGGCAGTATTATAGTAGTTATATTCTTGTACATAGAGGGCAGTATTATAGTAGTTATATTCTTGTACATAGAGGGCAGTATTATAGTAGTTATATTCTTGTACATAGGGGCAGTATTATAGTAGTTATATTCTTGTACATAGGGGGCAGTATTATAGTAGTTATATTCTTGTACATAGGGGGCAGTATTATAGTAGTTATATTCTTGTACATAGGGGGCAGTATTACAGTAGTTATATTCTTGTCCATAGGAGCAGTATTATACTAGTTATATTCTTGTATATAGGGGGCAGTATTATAGTAGTTATATTCTTGTACATAGGGGGCAGTATTATAGTAGTTATATTCTTGTACATAGGGGGCAGTATTATAGTAGTTATATTCTTGTACATATGGGGCAGTATTATAGTAGTTATATTCTTGTACATAGAGGGCAGTATTATAGTAGTTGTTTTATTGTACATAGGGGGCAGTATTATAGTAGGTATATTCTTGTACATAGGAGGCAGTATTATAGTAGTTATATTCTTGTACATAGGGGACAGTATTATAGTAGTTATATTCATGTATATAGGGGACAGTATTATAGTAGTTATATTCATGTATATAGGGGGCAGTATTATAGTATTATATTCCTGTACATAGGGGGCAGTATTATAGTAGTTATATTCTTGTACATAGGGGGCAGTACTATAGTAGTTATATTCTTGTACATAGGGGGCAGTATTATAGTAGTTATATTCTTGTACATAGGGGGCAGTATTATAGTAGTTATATTCTTGTACATAGGGGGCAGTATTATAGTAGTTATATTCTTGTACATAGGGGGCAGTATTATAGTAGTTATATTCTTGTACATAGGGGGCAGTATTATAGTAGTTATATTCTTGTACATAGGGGACAGTATTATAGTAGTTATATTCATGTATATAGGGGACAGTATTATAGTAGTTATATTCATGTATATAGGGGGCAGTATTATAGTATTATATTCCTGTACATAGGGGGCAGTATTATAGTAGTTATATTCTTGTACATAGGGGGCAGTACTATAGTAGTTATATTCTTGTACATAGGGGGCAGTATTATAGTAGTTATATTCTTGTACATAGGGGGCAGTATTATAGTAGTTATATTCTTGTACATAGGGGGCAGTATTATAGTAGTTATATTCTTGTACATAGGGGGCAGTATTATAGTAGTTATATTCTTGTACATAGGGGGCAGTATTATAGTAGTTATATTCTTGTACATAGGGGGCAGTATTATAGTAGTTATATTCTTGTACATAGGGGGCAGTATTATAGTAGTTATATTCTTGTCCATAGGAGCAGTATTATAGTAGTTATATTCTTGTCCATAGGAGCAGTATTATAGTAGTTATATTCTTGCACATAGGGGGCAGTATTATAGTAGTTATATTCTTGTACATATGGGGCAGTATTATAGTAGTTATATTCTTGTACATAGAGGGCAGTATTATAGTAGTTGTTTTATTGTACATAGGGGGCAGTATTATAGTAGGTATATTCTTGTACATAGGAGGCAGTATTATAGTAGTTATATTCTTGTACATAGGGGGCAGTATTATAGTAGTTGTTTTATTATACATAGGGGGCAGTATTATAGTAGTTATATTCTTGTACATAGGGGCAGTATTATAGTAGTTATATTCTTGTACATAGAGGGCAGTATTATAGTAGTTATATTCTTCTACATAGAGGGCAGTATTATAGTAGTTATATTCTTGTACATAGGAGGCAGTATTATAGTAGTTATATTCTTGTACATAGGGGGCAGTATTATAGTAGTTATATTCTTGTACATAGGGGGCAGTATTATAGTAGTTATATTCTTGTACATAGGGGGCAGTATTATAGTAGTTATATTCTTGTACATAGGGGGCAGTATTATAGTAATTATATCCTTGTACATAGGGGGCAGTATTATAGTAGTTATATCCTTGTACATAGGGGCAGTATTATATTAGTTATATTCTTGTACATAGGGAGCAGTATTATAGTAGTTATATTCTTGTACACATGGGGCAGTATTATAGTAGTTATATTCTTGTACATAGGGAGCAGTATTATAGTAGTTATATTCTTGTACACATGGGGCAGTATTATAGTAGTTATATACTTGTACATAGGAGCAGTATTATAGTAGTTATATTCTTGTACATAGGGGGCAGTATTATAGTAGTTATATTCTTGTCCATAGGAGGCAGTATTATAGTAGTTATATTTTTGTACATAGAAGAGAGTATTATAGTAGTTATATTCTTGTACATAGGGGCAGTATTATAGTAGTTATACTCTTGTACATAGGAGCAGTATTATAGTAGTTATATTCTTGTACATAGGGGGCAGTATTATAGTAGTTATATTTTTGGACATGGGAGGCAGTATTATAGTAGCTGTATTTATGTACATAGGAGGCAGTATTATAGTAGTTATATTCTTGTATATAGGGGGCAGTATTATAGTAGTTATATTCTTGTACATAGGGGACAGTATTATAGTAGTTGTTTTATTGTACATAGGGAGCAGTATTATAGTAGTTATATTCTTGCACATAGAGGCAGTATTATAGTAGTTATATTCTTGTACATAGGTGACAGTATTATAGTAGTTATATTCTTGTACATAGTTGACAGTATTATAGTAGTTTTATTCTTGTACATAGAGGGCAGTATTATAGTAGTTCTATTCTTGTACAGAGGGGGCAGTATTATAGTAGTTATATTCTTGTACATAGAGGGCAGTATTATAGTAGTTATATTCTTGTACATAGAGGGCAGTATTATAGTAGTTATATTCTTGTACATATGGGCAGTATTATAGTAGTTATATTCTTGTACATAGGGGGCAGTATTATAGTAGTTATATTCTTGTACATAGGGAGCAGTATTATAGTAGTTATACTCTTGTACATAAAATAGTAGTTACAGTAGGCCTTTCCCTGTGTTACTTGAGAGTAATTCTAGTACTAGTTTTCATTTTAATATGATTTATAGCAAGTTCCTTCTGTGATGTCTTTAGCTTAGTTCATGATTATGGGTAAATGATTTCACTGTACATGTATTTGTAGTCTGTCATGGACACATCTCTTTACCTTGTAAGGGTGTTTTCACACACTGCACAATTTTTCCAGAAGTAAATACACATGAAAATCTGATACAATATCTAGACAAGACCCTGAAATCTTCGGCACCCATTGCATTGCACTCATTAAAATCTGCTGTGAAAATCTTTGGTATTCACACAACAGATAGGGCATCCTGCGAATTTGAAAATCCACATCATGTCTAGGATCCATGGGGGATTTTTTTATGCTATGAGTGGACAGGGTGGTATTGGTGTACTTTGTGACGCCACCGGAAGCTAGGGGTTTGACAGGGCTTGGATGTAGGAATGCCCGTCACGCCCCTAACTCCCAATTGGCTGCATTCGTGAAGGTGCTTGAAGGTCCTTTAGCAGCTTCTGCATACTATCCACCTTGCATCTTCCCTGGCAGCGGGGCTGTGCCTCCGCTCCCTCACTGCTCTGTCTGCCCAGTTTCTTCTCTGCAGTGATGCGCCGAAGTGGACCCCACTGTGGGGATCTTGACCCCGCTGTTGCGACAGTGCCGTGGCCTGTCTTCCGTATGCCTCCGTCAGGGCAGCAGAGATCAACGTCAGAAGGGGTGTCTGCATACCACATCACAGACGATGGGCGCGCATGGCAGAACCTCAGGATGGGAGACCTACGGTTGCGGGGTCCGATAACAGTGGGGTGAAGATCCCCACATTGGGGTCCACTTTGGCACATAACTGCAGAGAGAAAACTGGGCGCACCGAACATTGAGGGAGCAGAGGCACAGCCCCGCTCCCAGGGGAGATGCAAGGGGGATAGTATACAGAAGCTGCTCAAGGACCTTCAAGCACCTTCACGAATGCGGCCAATCAGGAGCTAGGGGTGCAACAGGGGCGTTCCTACATCCAAACCCTGTCAAACCCATAGCTTCCGTGGCGTGAAGGTACACCAGTACCGGACAGGGTTTGCAACAACCACATTCAGTAAGGCTGCTTTCACATCAGTGTGGGAACCTCTGACTGACTGGAGGTTCCGTCACAGATGTGGCTGAAAATCCCACAAGAAAAAGCGCTACATGCAGCACTTTTTCTTCCATCCCAAAGTCGGCTAGTTGGGTGGAAAGCAGGCGGACCCCATTATAGTCAATGGGGACCGCCCGGCGCGGTTCAGTTCCGTCCCGTGACCGAACCCTTTGGTCAAGGGAATTCCCATTTCCTGCTCCCCAAACGGAGTAGGAAAGCGGAATCCCCAGCGCAGATGTGACCGCACCCTTACATAGTATTGTACTAAGGTTGTAGAATTCCAGTGCAGATTCTGCAACAAATACATGATATGTGATCCCTAATAGTCCCTGACAAGATAAACAACGCACAAAATGTGAGCCTGCAAACGACAGAACATTTATTCGCTGAATCATCGATCTCTTCCTGAAGGGTGTGTTCACACTTTGACCCAAAATTTGCAACTTTGCAGCAAATCGGTAGATTGGCAACATCTGAATTCAAATTGAAGGGATGAAATCTGCTGCAGATCTGCACCAAAACAGCAGCGTGAACACACCCTTAGGCTGGGTTCACATGGGGCGGATTTGCCGCGGAAATTCCATCTGGAATTTCGCCGCGGCAAATCCGCCTGCGACCGCTAATCCCGGGTTTAGCCAGCCATGTGACCGAGATTTCTCAGAAATCTCGCCCACACGGGACGGCGAATCCGCCACAGCAAAACTGACAGAAGCCGGCGCTGCGGATTTGCCGGCCGCAGCATGTTCATTTTTTTCTTCTTCCGCTGCGGCCGTGCTCTCCTCTATGGGAGCGCCGGCCGCAGTGGAAGAGCGAACAGCTAGGCCGCTTCAAAACCCGCGGCTAAGTGCCGCGGGTTTTAAAGCAGCGCTTCTCCCGGCGGAAATCTCGCGGTTTTTCGCTGCAGCCAAAGCACGAGATTTCCGTCAGGAATGCGGCGTGTGAGAACCCAGGCTAAGGCTTCATTCACACAAGCCTATATTTACCGCACTTTCACACCCGGCTGATATACGCTGCCCGTCTGATGCATTAGCTTATGCTAGCCTATGGTAAGCTGCCGAGAAGGGAGGTGGGAGGGAGCTTAGCAGCGGGTCTGCTAAACTCCTACCCTCTTCCCTCCGCCTCTTGTCGGCTGTTTGCATTGGGAGGGGTCTAAGCTCCCGTCCCCTTCCCAAGACTCGGGTGGGTGGGGGGGGGGGGGGGGGCGAAAGGGGGAAGCAGTTTTGCAGAGCTAAATAGTCTCCCCCCACCCCACAGCAATTCAGGCTCAGAGTATTTGGGCCGGACCCGGGTCATCTGAACGGGCGCACAAACGGCAGATTTGTGCGCCCATTCACATGATTTCCTGTCGCGCTGTGGCCGTGACACAGCTGACCACAAATCGCTCCGCTCGTGTGAAAGAGCCCATAGAGATGTTGTCTGGGATTTCGTTACTGAGAATCATACGGGCGGAGGTCTGACTCCTGACACCTCTGCCGATCAGCTGTTTGAAGAGGCGACGGCGTTCCAATGAGCATCAGGCCTGGCTCACAAAACCGTATGCGTAAAGCGCTACGCAAGTCACGCAGGGTTTTACCGCTTTAAGCCGGCCTATCGCTGCGTATGACAGCGTACATCACGCACGCTGTCATGCGCAGTCTGCCTGGGGGTTTTTTTTGCCTTCTTTTTTGCGCTCACATAATACGTGATACATACACGCAAATGTGAGCGAAACAGAGCAAGCCAATGTATTTGATTGGCCGCAAATTACCGCATATCATACGTGCATACACCTTGCATGTAGAATATGAAATTCACATACATTCGTGTCGAGGAGCAATAAAATTGGCGCGCAACATAGTTGCAAATGGAGAGCAGGTATGAGAGTAGTCGCAGGTCTGAGTGAAAAGCTGTAGTCAGGAGGGATAGATGACAGGAAGAGAGAGAGAGAAGGCAGCGCGCACGTTTTATGGTAATTAGAACCGGTTAGGCCATGCATTTGAATTCTGCATTAATTTGCATATTTTCCACCACCTGTTTCAGGGACTGCAGAGCGGGCTAATTAACATAAAGCTCTGATTAATTCTGCCAGTCATTCGGAGATAATTACAGTACAGGACAGTAAACATTCTGCTCCGGAGATGCTGCCTGTTTGCCAACATCCCTCTCGAGTGGGGGGTGAAGGAAGGGGAAGGGGGGGGACAGTCAAAAAAAACCCAACAAACTGAAGTTTTACCATGGCAACGACTGACAATTTTCAAGCTTCTTTCACTGAAAATGGAAGGTCACTGTAACTGCATAGTAACTGCTCTGCCCCCACCCATCTACTGCACTACCTTGCTTTCGGCATTGTTTGGAGGGCAGTGGTGGGGTGACTCATAATCCATTGTAGTCTGTGAAAGGCTGGCTGGAGGATCACTAGCAAATAGGTAAGAGAAGCCTGGGCTGCGTCCTCTCATCTCAGCCCTCTATGTGCAGAACAATAAGTGACCTCTCCTGATGGCTTAATGTAAGGAGCTCCATTATCTCCGCAGCAAGCTCAGTGTTTGGAGATGGCACATGGTGCCCCGTGGCATTGACGCTCGTTTGCTTAAGTGATAATGCATTTAGAGGAATGAATAGGAAACAAGTTCAGGGGGGTTTCTGGTTAAATGTTTCCAATTCAGGTTGCTGAGAAAATATTGTGCTGATAAACATGGCACCTTTCGTGGGATTCCAAAAGGCATTGCCAGGAGATCGGTAGTCATGTCCCCGGTATGCCACCCCCCCCCCCCCCCCTCAACACTCATGAGGATGCCAATGTTTGTAGATAGAAAAAAACTGCTCATTAGAGTTCCCGTGGAGCTGAAAAACAAGACAATAGACAAGTGTCTGCATGCAAGGTAGTGAGGAGAAGAACATTTCTACACCCGATTCTGGAAACAACTAATATGGTCCCTATAACAGCCACCACTGGGTCCTAAATGGCCAATATGCAGTAACACAGATTGGAGAAACATCCCTGCTTATCGGGAAGGTTCACTTTACAGGGGTGCTAAAGTCCCATAATACCATATAGACATGAGAGAGAAGGGAGGGAGAGAGAGAGAAAGATGAGGTGTATATTGCTAGGAATTAGGCCACATCCACTCCCCTACCAAAGGTAACTGGACACCTGATCCAGAATCAAAAATAGTATTTATCTCCATATGTTAATACTCAGTGGGGCTCCTTTGGCTCTAATGATATTGAATACTATCCGTGGCATACTTTCTACGTCCGATACACTTCAACTGGTATTTCCCTCCATTCATCCTGCAAATGTCCGTCCAGTTCTACGAAAGATGGATGCTATTCCTTTTTCCTGACCCGATGTTCCAGTTCATCCTAAAAATGTTCAGTAGGGATCAGGTCGGGACTCTGTGCAGCCAGTCCAATCGTGGAATATCCATATCCTCAAACCAGCGTAAAACAGCGTTGGATTTGTGAGGAGGAGCGTTGTCTTGTTGTAAGTATGGCCGACCATTCCCAGAGTATTGTCACATTGCTGGCAGCATATTATGGTTTAGAACAGTGTTCCCAACTCCAGTCCTCAAGGCATCCCAACAGGTCATGTCTTCTGGATTTCTATGTAATTATGTAATTATTGTCAGTGCTGCAGACGTTCTTACTACAGGATATCCTGAAAACAAGACCTGTTGGGATGCCTTGAGGACTGGAGTTGGGAAACACTGATCTGGAATATCAGAGTACACCTCCGTGTTCTTGCCACTACAACCAACGGGCTGAGACTATGCCATATTAAACATCCCAAGACCATTACAGACCTCCACCATACTGTCGGCAGAGCACACTCATGTACAAGAGGTTCCTCAGGCTCCTCCACACCCAGGTATGTCCATGTGATATGAAAATAGAGTAGCGCGATTCGTCACTCCATATAATGTTCTACCATTGCTAAACTCTGCAATGACGACACTTCTTGCACCATTGTAGACGGGCCGATACATGACGCTTCATGACAGTCAGCTTGTGTGCAGCGGCCTGTATATCCAATAGTGTGCAGTTCCCGTCACAAGCTATGGCTGATACCTCCAAGGGTCTGTATGTACGTAGCGTGGTTTAGGACACGTGACATGTTAATTAGACACGATCCGTTCTACTGATAGGGCTGTCCAAATACAATAGATATAATGTATGGGTGCTTTTAGATGTAGAGAGAAATGGTTCGCCCGAACAAACGTCAGCGTTAAGTCTTAAGTTTTACCTGGTTGGCTAATCTAAAATCAGTGGCCAATGTCCCCAGTGACAGCAGGCAGAAGTAGAGATAAAACTGTGACCAGCACTATGGTGTGTGCGGAGTCCATGGAAGAAAGGGGATCCCATAGCATAGACCAGGTTGTGTTCGTTTTCTGCTCTGTACCCCTTCTATGACCCAAGAGCCAATTCCCCAACCCCTTGCTTGCCAGCTATGGAGTTCTGCACATGGATCATGCCAGTAGCAAAGGTGATGGAAGCAACAGGGCAGGTCCAGATCTCTCCAAGTGCCTGGCAGCACCCAGGGCATACATACCTTTGTGGTACGTATGCCCTAATGTAAGCAGCAGGAAACATCAGTTAGGCCTCATGCATATGGCAGGTCCAGATTTCGGCTGCAGCATCCCGCACAGAATCTGGTCCTGACCGCAGCGGGGTGACCCTGCATACCTGTCATCTTCTTTGCCAGCGTCCATGCGGACCTGTCTTCTTCCGGATTCTCTGTACTGCGGATGGTCCGTATAGCTCTCTGTCGGACATGCGCAGTACAGATTTTTTTTTTTAAATTCCTGCTTTTCCCACAGAAATCGTTATCCATCCGCAATGTCAATTGGGGATGGGCAGGGGGTTGGACTTCAACCCCCAAGTCAATGGAAGCCAATGGAGTCAAGGAAGTCAATGGAAGCAGTCTGTGCAGGAAACCGCAATTGGTTTTCGCTCGTGTGCACGAAGAATCCTTTTTCCATAGCATGCTATGGAGGGTTATTGCTGCGGAACCTGGAGGCGGACGCCAGCCCCGGATTCCACAGCATAAATCCACCCGTGTTCACGAGGCCTTAGGCCGAACATCATACAGACTTGCATGTTTCAACCTGCTCACTCGAAACACGCAAGTCGATTACACAGAAGCCGGGCAACGATCATCCGCTTGTTTCATGAGGCTGCTGATTTGCACTTTCTAGAATGGTTTCTAATATATTTAGATCGCATTTCAGGCCTTTATTAACAGGACTTGTCAAAAAGTCAACATTTCAGCCAATTAATCCTAGACGAGGTATCAGATCATCAGTCCAAACACATGCGCATTGGCAGCCAATGAGAAAGCAGAAAAAAAGAAATTAAGCATGCTAATTGAGGCATATTCCTGACATGCAGCAATCAGTGCCAGTGTACTGTAAGCCATAACCGCTGGATATCAGAGCGACCATCAAGCACACACAGGATGGGAGATCTCTGCATCGGGCAGCTTTTATGGATTACAGCACCAGAGCTCCAGTAAAGATGGAGGACGGCTGGCGAGGGGCATTGTGATTCTTACCTGTACATTTAAGGACTGTGCAGCGGCCTGTAAACTCGTGCCAGCGAGCTGGACCTAAAATACAGCGGTGAATTCAGTAAACACCTGGCTCGCATACGGAAACTTATAGCTGGATACCAAAATTTGACAACTTAAAAACACCCCCTATGTCTTAAAAAACAAAACAAAAAAAAATAAATAAAAACACAAAATCAGCGCCGTCAAGGTTCATGGGCTGTCTGATATCGCTGCTCCGTCCCATTAACTTTAATGGAGATGAGCTGTAATACCGGACGCAGGATATGACAAGAATGGCGCCGTTTCTAGAAGTAAATGTAAATCCCTTTTATGCTTCTAGAGCACAGTTTTACGCTGCGGTCATCCATTATTTTTGGAAGAAATACTAGTTAAAAATGTAAAATCGTGGAATCAAGAGTTACTTGCGGAAAGAGTAATCACTGCCTTGTATGTACATATAAAGACAAGCCAACGCAACCCAAAAAGATCCAAGAGGGGAAGACATCCCGCCGAACTAACTGAACATAAGCAGAAAGAGCCGTCAGTAGGATCTAGATTATGAGAAAGGCCATCAAGCTCCTAAGAAGGCCCCCAGGCTCCTAAGAAGGCCATCAGGCTCCTAAGAAGGCCCCCGCGCCCGTCAACTTGTCCTGATGACCTCTATGCCGGATCAGAAGGACCTTAAAACCGGATCACCCACCCCTCACTTGTGAACATTGCCAGTACGGTTTCAATCAGTCAGTAATAACCAAGACCATGGTGGCCAACGTCTGGCGGAGCCATAGTCATGACCGCTAACAACTATGTCCTACCATTAGACCGTTAAACTTTACGGTTACGTTGATGACCCACTAAACAAATCCGTTCGCCTTTTTGCCACACGAATACAATTTTTTGCTGCAGTCAATTAAATGTGGAGCTCAATTCTGTGCTAAAACCGATAGCGCAGCTGTTGGACCAACCCATAGAGCCCTTCATCCCTACATGCCCCCGTTGTGTACCTACCTATCTACCTACCTCAGTGCTAAAATATTTTGGATATTCGATGAAGCTTTACATTCCTAATCAAAAGTTCTGATAGGTCATAATTTGTCATCTGTGGGGCTCCTGGCCAACTCATCAAAAACCGCATGCCTGAATAGCCCTACTGAGGGGACCGGGTCAGCGTGTTGTTCGTGTGAAGTCATTTACACACAGACGAGAATTACACCATGAGCCCTAAAAGGTGGCCCATACACATTAGACTAATGTTGGCCAAACCTGCCGATTCTGATGGGACCAGATGACGCCTGATGTGTATTAGGTGTTCAGCTAACGTTCGTTCAGTGAATATCGAGAGGAAGGAGGATCAAGCATGCCCAACATGCCCAATTCTTTGTTCTTAAGGCTCCCCTCTCCATTTTAAGAAAACAGGGCGGAACCGAGCATTGGTGTGTATGGCGCGGTCATGAGGAATACCTGTCAACTGAGGAAACATTTGGCGCACTGTTTTTTGAAGGTGTATAGGCAACCTTAAGGGCTCATGTCCACGGGCAAAATGTGATTTAAAATCCGCAGCGGATCTCCCGCGCGCGGATCCGCACCCCATAGGGATGCATTGACCACCCGCGGGTAGATAAATACCCGCGGATCGTCAATAAAAGGCATTTTAAAAAAAATGGAGCATGAAAAAATCTGGACCATGCTCCATTTTCATGCGGGTCTCCCGCGGGGACGGCTCCCGCGGGCTTCTATTGAAGCCTATGGAAGCCGTCCGGATCCGCGGGAGACCTAAAATAGGAATTAAAAGCATTTACTCACCCGCAGCGGGCCGCGAAGCTCTGCTCTTCCTCACGGCCGCATCTCCCTTGCTTCGGCTCGGCGGATGTGCCCGGCGCATGCGCGCGGCACGTCGACGACGTGCCGGCGACGTGCCGCCGGCGTCAGGAATTCATCCGCCGGCCGAAAATGAAGATCCGGCCGTGAGGAACAGCTGACCTTCGCCGCCCGCTACGGATAGGTAAATGCTTTTAAATTCTTATTTTCAGCGCTCATGTCCGCGGGGCAGGAGGGACCCGCTGCAGATTCTACATGTAGAATCTGCAGCGGATCTGATTTTCCCCGTGGACATGAGGCCTTAGGGGATATTCCAGCCATTTACTACTCATGGCTTTTCCTCTGGACAGGTCATCAATAGTTGATCAGTAGGGGTCTACCGCTCAGGATCACCGATTATTAGCTAATCCTCCGGGCTGCTGTCAGTGCAGGAGGGCCAGACTTCCGCATTGGTGGTCAAGACTGGAAGTGTAATATAAGGCAGCTCTCACACAGACGGTTTTTACGGTGTTTTCAAACACCCGCTAAAAACGCTGTATTGAACCTCCATTGATTTCAATGGGGCTTCTCAGACGAGTGTTTTAGCGCAGCAATAGAAACACCGCACTAATCGAACACTGTCTGCTCTATTTTAGCACGTTGCATCGCTTTTTAAAGCGCCCGACCACCCATTGCAATGATAGGGTGTGTTAAAAACACAGTTGGACGTGTTTAATAAAACGCTGTGTTTTAGACGACTGTGTGAGACTGGCCTAAGGTATTGCTCCTTTTTGATTTCAATGGGAGTGAAGCCTTCTATTTACACTTCCAGCTCTGACCACCGTTTTGGACGTCCGGCGCTGCTGCACTGACAGCGGATCGTAGGATCAGCTCATCGGTGGACCCATGACGATCAACTATTGATGTCCTGCAGTGACTGGAGGGGATTGCAGCACCTGCGTTGCCACTGATGACAATTTGTGACTTGTCTCGGATACGGCTTAGTGCCTGTATGTACATTTAACCCGGCTCTGAAAGTCTTTGCAGTTGAGAGAGGGTGGGGAAAAAAAGCCATGTGTGCGGTGCAATGACTGAGTGGTTACTCCAGGCGCAAACATCTCCGAAAGCTTTCTAAAGTCCGAGCGTTCCTGCTGAATGAGTTTAGTTGAAAATGCTTTTAAGAGGCATTTATGTGGCCCATGTAATAAATGGCAGTAAGAGCCCCCCGCTGCAGACTGAATAGAGCTCCCGGAGAGCCACTAATTCAGGTAAACCACCTCAGCAATTACGCCGCTCAGCTGGACGCTGCACTCAAGGAGGCGGCGCGCGTTTACGGATCCGGGAGACTTCTGTCTGCATTATACTCTGTTCATCAGTTCTATCAGTCTGCACTTTTAACACAGAAAAACAAGCAAACCCTCCAACTCCGGCCGTCACCTAACCTGAGACTGACCGTATGCTTGTGAGACGCCAGTGATGAGAGAGATAAGACAATTGTAGGAGTGAGATGTATAAGTATTTTGCTTTGTATGATGCATCAGCTCTGTGGGAGGAGCTTAGTGGCGGACGTATGCAGTGACTATAGGGTGCTATCACACGAGCACCGCTAATGCTTGTGATTTACCCTTAAAAGGGATTTTCAGTGCCATTTCTATTGATGACCTATAGTTGATCGGCTGGGGTCCGATGCTCAGGACCCTGGCGGAGGGAGATAGCGCCGACCACTGTGCATTGGATGGCGCTCGTAATTGCAGGCGCAGCTCTCACTGATTTTAATGGGAGCTTCACCTACAGTTTACTAGCGGCGGCCACTACACAGGAGAGATCTACTTTCGCTCCATACACTGTGCTTTGGTGCTGACTGCTGACAGCTGAACAGTTCATCGTCCAGGGTCCCAGCCGATCAATTATTGATAATCTGTCCTGAGGACAGGTCATCAATAGGAATAAGCGGGGCAAGCCTTATAACTGCTGGGCTGCCCCTAGTCTTGCAACTATAGACTGGCAAATACCGGTAAATCACAAATCATACCACTCATGTAATAATACCTATGCAGGTCTACTAATATTTAACCCATCGAATTCATAATACAGCTTCGTTAGCTTGTTTTCACTCCGTTTGATATTTCTCAACGGGAAACAGTCAACAAGCTGGCTGAGTTATCATTACCACACCTTAAAAGGGTTTCATTTTTAGTTTACTACTTTATAGTAAGCCATGCGGGAATCCTCAGGACAGCCCATTAAAACAGGAATACTTGATGCTTATTAAAGGAGTGGTCTACTTGTAATATAATGATGGCCTATCCTGAGGATAGATCCTCTCTAGTAGATCAGAGGGGATCTGTCACCATGGACCCCCAACTGATCAGCTGTTCTCTGGGCAAGTCCTCCTGTACACTGAGCCTATTCTTGCAGGAATCAGACGGCTCCTTTCTCACTGCAGTGGCCCTACTTATGCCGTCTTCACACGGGCGATAAAATCGTGCGAGATTTGTGCGTCTTAAGACGCACAAATCTCGCACAGTTATGAACCCCATTCATTTGAAAGGGGTCATTCACAGTAACGATGTTTTCCCACATGGCACCGGGATGCTACGCAAGAAACAAATCGCAGCATGTTCTATCTGGCTGCGTGATCTCGCAGCGCAGCCCCATTGTTTTCAATGGGCCCGGCGGCCCCTCTATGCAGCTATTACAAGAGCGCTAGCGGTTTTTGCCAAGAATTGCAAGGAGACTAACACTATTGCGCGAGTGTTAAGAATGCTTGTATAATAGCACCTTAAAAGACATAAACAACCATATGATCTAATCAACATAACACAAGAATATCCTGTACATTCAGGAGGTCTATATAGAATGAGCTGAGGGTGGGATGGGGGTATTAAGGGGTTAATGAAAGCGCACTCAAAGCAGAAAGCCATTATGTATTCAGAGATGAATAATGACACATACTGAGAATATCAAATTCGCAACATTGTTGACAGTTTCCATAAAGTAAATGTAGCTCTATATAAACTGCGCACTACAGAAAGGTAAGGGACCGTTCACAGCATGAAAACACACGGCTCGGACCAGAACTGGCCAAACGGAGTTCAAAGGTGATTGCGCTTCACCTCCCTTATGTGTTTGTACTTACCGCACTCTTCTGTCCCACAATTTAAAAAAAAGCAAAAAACACACACACAAAAAAACCCCAAACAAACAGGTATACTTTTATGGTCAATAGGAAACCTAAAGCTGTACGGTTCTATAGTGAAAAATGTACTTTTTAACGTAAAAATGGCTACATGTTTAGGTATATGATAAAAAGTGGCGCGTAGGCTTAAAATTGCGCACGTTTGTATACTTTTTTCTGTGTATGTTTAACATATACGCTAAACGTACAAAGCGGCTGATGTGAACGGCCCCTTACAGACATAACCCCGATGGAGCCCCCCACCCTCACGCCCCCTCACCTGGTGGAGATGTCCGAGGAAGGCCTGTGCTTGGGCTGATGAAATGGCCGTTCCAATAGGCACTGGTTGCTTCTGAAAGTCCAGACCGTTTGTTTGTGTGCCTGGAAGTACAATGAAATACTAATAAATATTGGTCTTTTCAGGCTCTATTCCCATCCCTGCCAGAGGCTCCGGCCGGGGCTTCAGCCCAGATTTGTCCCAAAGTCCCACATGCTGCGCTATTTAGTCTAGGAAATGCCAAAGGGCTGCCAGTCAGAAGGCCCCCGTTATAGTCAATGGAGTTGGTCTGGCGCGGTTCCGTTTGGTCATAGGATGCATCCATTACCTGCAGGAATTCCCAAACGCAGATGTGAACAGAGTCTTAGGGCTTTTCTATATGAACGATTCTAACATCTGACTTCTGTCCAAGTGTGAAACGTACAGAACTCGGACGCATTCAGGTCAATAGGAGATGTTCCTAAGAGCTTTCACAGCTAAATCCGGGCATAAAAAAAGTCGTAAATTTTTGCGCAAGTCAAAGTCACGCAAAAACCTGTCATATTTAAACCATTTGCTCTGTCCTCGCCGCTGTTCTGTAAAGTAGGCGGGGCTTATTGGGAGGGGGCGTGACTGACATTCATATAGAATTACACTCGTGTAAATTATACTACGTAGGTGAGACTAGGCTTACATTTCTGCGCAGGCGTGCACCTCTACGTGTGCCAGGGCAAATCCTATTAAGAGCGGCATTTAAAATGCCTCAGTGTTTATTGACATGTGCGATTTATTTCACTGACCAATTGACTGTGTAAAAAAAAAAATTTTTTTAATAAAAAAAAAAATAAAATCACAGCACATCCTATTCTGGTGCCATTCTTAGACCTGAATCACCCACTTAATTAAGTCAATGGGTACACCACAGAAAAATGGAATGCACTAGTATTTATTTATTAATTTTTTTTTTAAAGCACTCATTGACTTCAATGGGAGTTTGAATTACATCACCTAGAGCAATGTTTCCCAACTCCAGTCCCCAGGGACCCCAACAGGTCATGTTTTCAGGATATCCTATAGTGAGAACCCCTGTGGCAATGTCTGAGGCGCTGATAATAATTACATCACCTGTGCAATACTGAGGAAATCCTGAAAACATGACCTGTTGGGGTCCCTGAGGACTGGAGTTGGGGGACACTGAACTAGACCACTTTGTTGTTTTTTTTCCCAGGCATGTGAAAAACGGATTGCCCTCGGCCGACCCGTTCGCTTTAAAAATGTAAAAACTCAACAAAAACCAATGTAAAATACACCTATTGTACACTCGCAGTGAAATTGGTCAGTTTTTCACTGACCACAAGTGAGCTTGCCTGTGTGAATACAATGTTAGGGCTTATTCAGGCGACCGTATATCAGCCACGTATTCACGCCGGCCGATATACGGCGCCCCTCTCTGCAGGGGGAGGAGGATGAAAGAGACGGGAGCAGTCCTCTGAGCTCTCGCCCCCTCTCCACCCCTCTGCCCTATTTGCAATGAGAGAAGGCAGGACAGGGGCGGGGCTAAGTTTCAGGAATTAGCTCTGCCCCATCCCGCCTCCCCTCATTGTAAATAGTGCAGAGGGGGCGGGAGCTCAGAGCACTGCTCCCGGCTCTTCCAGCTTCCTCCCCCTGCAGAGAGAGACGCCGTATATCGGCTCGGCGTGAAAACCCAGCTGATATACGGTCTTCTGAATAAGCTCTTAGGATGCGTTTCAAAAATTAGTGAAATCGTACTGGAACCGAAGGAGGAGTGCAGAAATATTTTAGAAATAGGAGCCCTATCCTTTTGAATGGAGCTATATACACAAGCGATGCGGTGCAGGGAAAAAAATTGCTGCAAGTTCTATCGCTTTGCGTTCCGTGGAACGCATCGCCCATCGGTTTCAATAGGAATTTAATGCATCGCATGGCGTGCGATGTCTCCCAATGGGAACCACTTCCGATCCTCCATCATGCGTAAAACTCACATGAGAAGATTCGAATTTCACAGATGTGAGTCGTTTTGGCCTGAAAATCGCCTGGCATCCGCGGGTAAAACACACATTCACTAGAGCAATTTTGGACGCTTGCCAATGTGCAAGTAGCCTTGGAAAATAAAAAAAATATATAAATCTTGCTATTTGTATAGCGCCAAATTTTTCCGCAGCGCTTTCAGGTAATTTATTTATTACCCCCCACCCAGCTTGGTATTCATTCTACTGACCACGGAAGGATGAGTCAACCTTGAGCCGGCTACCTGAACCAGGTGGGGATTGAACTCGCAACCTTCAGGTCGTGAGCAAGAGCTTAGGACTGCATTTCTGCTGCCTTACCAAAAATGTGCATATAGACCAAGTGGTTACCATGAATAACGCTCTAAAACTGAATAGAAGTATGCATGAAAAACAAGGGAGAGAGTGAGGGGGAACAAAAAGTGTGTGCCAAAAGAAGAGAACGAGCCTATGCAAAAAACGAGCAGAGCCCCTGCTGGCAGGACTAGGACTACGGCAGCCAGACACCGTGTATATGGCTAGGAGGAAGGGGCACATACCATCCATCGCGGCGGCGAAGGTAACTAATTATATGGCAGCTACTGAAATAAATTCCCTTTGTAACGTCCAGCCTGGGAATCCCCCATTAGCGGCTTCTGTATGAAAAGACATTGTATTTGGCCCTAGTAAATCTACCTTTCCACTGCTAACAGAGATGAGCAAATCTATCCGCCCCATTGACCCGTCCATAGAATACAATGGGCAAATCAATGCCCCAATTAGTCCCATCGATTTTCTAGCAACAAACCACAAGCTTGTGAAACAGATCTGTCCAAGATGGAAACCCGCTGTTTATAGAGAAGATGCGGGATTCTTCTAAGAATCACCCCAAGACGTCCGTCAGGTGCCGTTACCTGTGTTTCCATCTCCGCTCTCTGCTGATTTACTGTTTTCTGACGGATTGTTCATTCTTGCATCTGAAGAGAAAGAGAAATAATAATTGAAAAACAAGTATTTCTCTGATCGGCGATTACACATTTGTGTTACGGCCCTCCGCACGAAAAAAAGTCTGTACAGTACAGAGAGGCAGTCTATTGTATAGCAGAACTTTTGGTGATCACCTATATACATGTAGCGATATCCCTGTGATAATAGCTGGTCATAGACTTAAAGGGACGCAATTCTGTCCAGAGACCGGAGGGGGTGTTATAGTACCAGATCATCAGTGCTGACGTCCCTGCTGGTTCCAGGATGGGCGCCACAATTGTCTGACTACCTGATCTACCCCGTGCATCAGTATAGGGTGTTAGACTACCAATACTCTACACCTGCTCTCTGATTGGTTCAGCGGTGGCCAATCAAAAAGCAGAGTGGTGTGCTTTGTAATACCGATGAATTAGGTGGTCAGAAGATTCCAGTGGCCATCTTGGACAAGCAAAACCAGGGGATCTGTGGGACATCAGCACAGACGCCCAACGGCAGGTAATATAAACCCACCTGGTTCCAGGATAGAGTTTTGTTCTGGGACCAGAGGGTCACTTTAAAGGAGTCAAGCCGATTGATTCACAAAATGGTTCATCACCCTAAATCCTGCTCTCTGCGCCCCCAGCAGATTCTTCCGCTCTCCTTGACAGGGGTAACATAGTATTACAGGACAGGCACTAACATGAATGGCCATCCTGTAACGACAAGATGGCAGAAGGTCCATTAGGACAGGAGTTACTCCTACTGACTCTGTTCTGGGACAGAGTCAGTAGGGATGACATCTTGGCATAACCCCTTTAAAGACCCTCCCCAAATCTAATGAGCGTGGCAATATATATATTTTGCTCATGCACTGCTACGCTCTTGCAGTGAAGTATAAGGGGCTGACGAACCATTCTCAACTCGCAGAAAACAAAAATAATTAGATAGGAAAACAGTATCTATCCCCTTGGACCATTATTTTCATCTAACCTTTTGGAATGTCATTGGATCTTGCCGAAAATTGTCTCCTTAAGTGGGACTACAAAAAAAATAGTTACATCAGTGGAGGGAGGCGCTAGCCAACATACGTGGTGGGGCAGCCACAATGGATCCAAATCTCGGTTTTCTCCCCGGTTCTCCTTGGATCCCCGAAAACAGAAACCAGAAAGGAACCCAAACCCTAGAATGGCTTCACCAGAAGATCAAAGTTTTGGAATGGCCCAGCCTGAATCTCATTGAAAATCTGTGGGTGACCTGCAGAGGGCGCTACACACGAGATGCCCTGGCAATCAGACAAGATTTGGAGGTCTTCTACAAGGAAGAGTGGGAAAGACTGCCAAGTCAGGATGTGCCAAAGTGATAGACACCGACCCAAAAACACTGAATGCGGTCATAAAGTCAAAGGGAACATCAAAGTATTAGTTTTAGGGTGTGCAGATTTATGCAACCACATTATTTTAGATTTTTACATTTTTCCACCCTAAAAGATTTCAGCTTTTTTCTTTATAAAAGGAATTGTACAGATAACGGCCGCACTGAAGGTGGAGAGAAATCGGAAATGATTCATCTTTGCCGGATTTTTTAACATGACACAAACCTGGCATTATAACGGGGGGGGGGGTGTAGACT
The DNA here is from genome assembly GCF_035609145.1 of Eleutherodactylus coqui. Classification (NCBI taxonomy): domain Eukaryota; kingdom Metazoa; phylum Chordata; class Amphibia; order Anura; family Eleutherodactylidae; genus Eleutherodactylus; species Eleutherodactylus coqui. The sequence continues at coordinate 47,342,928 of NC_089840.1, forward strand.
TTTTATACCCAGTGTACACGTTATATAGTAACTCTGCACTTCGTGTTTTCATAGCCTTTCCCTGACTTTGACTTTTTGGGCACAATCTGCCAGCTTCACTTCTGCAGCACAGACCCCCCTCCCCCAATATATCAGTCAAGCAAGTTAATACAATATATTCATTGCCGAAGGCTACGTGCCGCTTGGGTGTAGCCATGGCAACTGCTTGTTTATGGCATGAAAAGTTTCCTTATTTCATAAAGCGGTGCATCGCTGGAAGGCAAAAATCATACAGGTGACCTGCTTGTTGGTTATACGGCGGTCTTCATAGAAGGCACACCAATCTACAGTCCATGCAACGCCCAGAGATAAAGGGGGACGATCAGAAAGTCTTTTGCACCAGTTTCTGGTATAAAGTAAAGTAGTCACAAGTTTCTCGACTTTTTTACGCTGTTCTCACTGCATTTGTTTAAAAAAGTGGGAGGGGCTTGTTGGGAGGGGGTGTGGCTGCCTGGACCATCAGATTTATGTATAATTTAAAGGCTGATTTAGACAACGACTATCGCTCGAAATTCGCTCAAAAGCCATCGTTTAAGTTTAATCGTTGTGTCTAAAAACAGTCTGCCAAGAAAACGTCACAATGTGACGACACCCTAGGAGTCAGTCAGGACTTGATGCTTGCAACCAGGGAACTTTACCTTAACTTCAGCCAGAAACTGGCAGCAAAATTTTACCAAGTATCTCGATTGTGGACCCAAGAATAAATTGGTGGTGACTCTCCTGTCCTGGACAAACAAAGTAGGCTGCACCACTTCTCTGACTACCAAGATAAACCAAGGAGTGTCCAACAGCATCCAAAAAGCCTCTCAGTTCAAAAAGGAACTTGCTTTATTTACCCCACGACATTCATGTACATAGAGATGTATAGCAGCAGCAATGTTTCAATCCCCACAATCAAGCCTCACAAAGATCCCAATTGTGGGGATTGAAACGTTGCTGTTCTAGGTGGCAACCCCTGGCAGCATAACGGTGGCCAGTAGAAAGTTTGCCCTGGAATCCTCTCTCAAAGAACTAAGGGACTGTGCAGTGGCGAAGACGGAAATCATTGGGGGTCTTGAGTCAAGAACCACACCAAATTAAAATTGCACAGATAACATACTCCTAGGAGTGCTGAGGTTCCATATTACAGTGGGTCATTCTATACTGGGTGGAGTGGGGCCAGGTTATATTCGCCTCACTCTTTGTTCAATGACAGATCAGTCATTTTAGTGCTGACTTGTTCATTACTTCTTAGTAACTGAAGATCTTGTATGGAAACAGCAGCGTTTCCGATGCTCAGAAAGGCAACTATTGAAATGACTACAGAAAGTAGCAGGTGTGCACCCAGGCGAGGGATTCACAGCACAGCCAGAAAACGAGCCCAAACTGTAACTGTTCTATGGAAAGCTACAATGATACAATGTAACAAAGTAGTGGATATCTCTGGGATGGTCATTCAAATCAAGACAATAAGCAAAGATCTTGACAAGAAACAGTAATAGTACAACTTTCTGATCTGCTGTCTTCCGAACACAGAACATCATTAATATGAGATTAGAACACACAGTTTTCCTGTGTTTCCAGTACTTTCTCTCGAAATCAGAGCGGAGAAATGACTTCTATATAAATCTTTGCAGGGATTATCCAAAAGTTTAAAATTCATACAACACGAGTCAGGAAGAAAATCTGGCAATTTGACTGGTTAATCACAGTCATATGACATTTTTACAACATGCTGATAACATATCCTGCCCCACAGAGGGACGCGGTACGTGTGATGGGAAATACACTGAATAAAAGACTGCCTATAAACTGTTATCCCCGGAGATCACTGCAATAACAGAGAGCTGAGAGGACGACTAGGAACGAGTTACAAAGTCATCTCAGTAGAGCAATGGCCGGCATCAACAGGTTACACAACCCGAAACACGAAGCACCTTATTCCCCGCACCGCTGAAGTTGTCGAAATATTGAATAGCAGCGCTGTCAACTAAAACTGATAAAGTGCTGAAATGAGAGGCATTCGTTAGATGTCCGATCACTATGGAAGTCATTTACAAAAATTACAACCCCCAAAAATGAGACTGTACAGAAGAGAAAGAGGACTGCAAAGACTGAAGTATAATCAGAGTATGTACATTCTTGTACATAGGGGCAGTATTACAGTAGTTATATTCTTGTACATAGGGGGCAGTATTATAGTAGTTATATTCTTGTACATAGGGGGCAGTATTATAGTAGTTATATTCTTGTACATAGGGGGCAGTATTACAGTAGTTATATTCTTGTACATAGGAGGCAGTATTACAGTAGTTATATTCTTGTACATAGGGGGCAGTATTCTAGTAGTTATATTCTTGTACATAGGTGGCAGTATTCTAGTAGTTATATTCTTGTACATAGGGGGCAGTATTATAGTAGTTCTATTCTTGTACATAGGTGGCAGTATTACAGTAGTTCTATTCTTGTACATAGGTGGCAGTATTCTAGTAGTTCTATTCTTGTACATAGGGGGCAGTATTATAGTAGTTCTATTCTTGTACATAGGGGGCAGTATTATAGTAGTTATATTCTTGTACATAGGGGCTGTATTATAGTAGTTATATTCTTGTACATAGGGGGCAGTATTATAGTAGTTATATTCTTGTACATAGGGGGCAGTATTATAGTAGTTATATTCTTGTACATAGGTGGCAGTATTATAGTGGTTATATACTTGTACATAGGGGGCAGTATTATAGTAGTTATATTCTTGTACATAGGGGCTGTATTATAGTAGTTATATTCTTGTACATAGGGGGCAGTATTATAGTAGTTATATTCTTGTACATAGGGGGCAGTATTATAGTAGTTATATTCTTGTACATATGGGGCAGTATTATAGTAGTTATATTCTTGTACATAGGGGGCAGTATTATAGTAGTTATCTGGTTACTGACCCATGCACTCTTCTGAAACAAAACTAACCAAAGTCATACATTAATCTGCGCTCCTCCTTCTAGAGCTGTCCTGTGCTTTCCACACAGTTGACCATGCACTCTTGCTTGACATCACAGAAGTGGCCTTCTTCTGGATCTTCTAATGCTTCACTGAGCGAATATTTAGTGTCTTTTACACTCACACACTAGCTTTGTCCTAGGATCACTACTCTTTTCTATTTACACCTTTGGAAACAGTACATAGAATCCCATCATAGATCTATTCAGTGAATGGTCACCATGCATCTGTTTGTATAATGCGACAAACATTTGTTCAGTGCCTTACACTAGTTGTTTAACCCATTGCAGTCTGCTAACTGCTGCATAGCATAGGCGTGCTATGATAACATAGCGTGTTGTACCAGTCAAGATGGCGAAGAATACATCTATATTTCTCTGGCCCCATTGTTAAAGCTCTGATTACCAGAGTCAAATCCATTGTCTCTCTAACCTTAAGCCAACGAATACACTAGTGCTAGCCCTCATCATCTCCCGCCTAGACTACTGCAACCTCCTCCTCCTCTCTGGTCTCCCATGAAAGACTCTTGCACCACTGGAATCCATCCTCAACTTTGCTATCTGGTTAAATCACCTCTTCCCTGGTTACTCTGCCCATCCCCATCACTGGTTATACATTGTCCAGAGGACGGCGTTCCAAATGCAGTCCACAAGCTGTCCCCTCCTTACATCTCAGACCTAAACTCTCAATACCTCCCAGAACACAATCTCTGGTCCTTGCAAGAACTTCTTCTCTTCTCTCTTCCCATCTCCTCCTCACACAGCCATCTCCAGCATTTCCTCCGTGCTTTCTCCATACTCTGGAGCTCGCTATCCCAAACAAACTCTCCAACTTTCGAAACCTTCAAAAAGCAACCTAAAAACCCAACTATTCAGAAAAGCCTACAATATAACCCGGCTCCCACTATACTACCATGTACGCATCTTCTACCTTCACATACGGTCTCCTTCCCCCTTCCCTTAGCGATTCTAAGCCTCGTGCCGAGGGTCCTCTCCCTCTGTTGCTCATATGGTTATAGCAAACTCATGTTTTTAGGTGGTTTTATATAAAACTGCAGTATATTTTGGCAATGCATGAACAACACCTCCCCAAAGAGTTCAAATTACCTATCCAGCATTGTTCCATCTCTCATCGCCTGCCACTAAGTCCCCATTTAATGTCTTCATCAATAGAGACTATATTACATTAACCCCACCCTAATAAGGGGAAGTCTACTAGGAAGCCGCATGTCTTTGCCGTGTATTTTCCTTCTACTACCTGTAGACTCGGCAAATAAAGCTCAGTAATTGCGCCCTGCACAAGGCACGGGCATCGGCGGGTTATTCTCTGCGGGTTTCGTACACAGTTCATCAAATTAAAACCCATTCTTTCACCGGATGCTCTATGAAGCCACCAGGAGGGGCACAGATCTGCGGAGCAGCTACCTGGGGAAATGATAATCTGGGCCAGGGTCTCGTTTCATTATAAAACTCATGAACTGAACCATCTATTTCCTCGCTGCACGAGAATGGACATAAAGGATGAACGTCTTAACCGATGCCCTGCTGGATATGAGAAGAAGGGAATAGAGCAAGTACACCTGAATCAGTGGTAGGCTTCCTTTGTAGGTATGGAGATCCAAGAGAAACCATCGGCAAGGATGGACACTATTAAAACATACAATTTTGTTAGTATGGTCAGCGTTATCTATATCTTGCCCATGGGTATAACTCGAAACCGCTAGAGAATCTAGAGATCTGCCGCAAGATGCTAACTTTTTGGGTTGTTTTCTACTGAAGTCGATACAAGTTCTCATTGGTTGTATATGGTGGTCGGGAATGGCTCTCTTACCCCATTTTCTGTACCTCCTATGCAGTTTTCGCATGTCCCAAGCGAAGCTTGCTGCGCTACACTGTTCCATAACTCCCATTAACTTCTAAGAGCGTTACGGAAACAGCACAGGCGCACTCAGCTATGTCTATCATCGCAGCCACCTTGTACAGAGAAGTTTACCCACATCGCCAGGATGCCAACTGCTTAATCAGAGCAGCGTGTTGTGCCTTAGACTACAGATGTACAACCAATAGAGTGCATCATGTTCTCAGAGAAGCAGCCATCTTTGTTTGTCCGGCACCGGAAAGGTCACATTAAAGGGAACTTGTCACCAGGCTCATGCTGCTGAAGCACAAACCCAGGACAGGTATGTACGGCGCCTCCGTGTAAGTGTTTTTCTGCAACGCTGCAGCATTTCAACATAAACACACTTTCAAGTTTGAGTCGGAACGGAGCTCTGAGTCGAATGGGGGGCCGTGCCAGGCTCCCCCCGCTGGCAGCATGCTGACGGACAGCTCTCTCCTTGCTTGTGTATAGGAAGAGAGCTGTCAGCCTACATGATCTGGGCGGTGAGAGGCCGGCATGGCCCGCCTCTTTGACTTGGAGTTCCATTCCGAGTCAAACTTTAAAGTGCGGTTATTGTGAATGTTCCAGAATAGCACACACATGGGGGGTACCGGGCATACCTGTCCTGGATTCATTCTCCCCATGGTTTGGGCTGCATGAATCTGGTGACAGCTTCCCTTTAAATACTGTGGCGCTTACATTCTAGGACTTAAAAGTCCCTCTTCTTATGAGCCACCAAGATTGTCAAAAATAAGTACATTCCTGCATTAAATAGCCATATCCGAGTAATATCCCAAAAGGCTGGTGAAACTACGTCCCACCGTGTGGGGGAAATCGTGATTACGCTACAAGTCGGACAAGAGCAACTCGAACGTGAAATCCACGGACGGCACACGGAACCATTATACCCACTTAGCCTATAGAAATGGGCGATTTTAAAAAGGAGCAGCATGTCGTATTCTGGACTGGAATCACACTTGCAGTATGCGCTGCCCGCAGGTCTCGGAGAGCACACGGACGTGTGTCCATGTACTGTGTGCAAGCTGCGCTGGAGAATGTCGGGCAGAACTGGCATACGCCCCTGTGCCCAAGTTCTAAGGCTGCTAGCGATTTTCATACACACTCGTTCAGCAGATAGTGCTTTATACTTATATAGAGGGAGATAAGCAGAATTTGGAGAACTTGGGTGTAAAACAATAGAATCAGACAAGTGGAAACGTAATCTGTTAGATCCTTGTTTGTTCCTAAATCGGACGCCTATGGTTAGAAGTATGTTCTCCGCGGATTTACATAGGACTGCAGGTCAACCATGCCAACCCAGATGACATCCTTAGCTCTGCTCCATCTCCATACACGAAGTGTCAAAACTTTTTGCTAACGAATGACCTTTGATTAGACATAACAGCCCCCTAAGCTGAGCTCTAACCAACCACTTCACAGGTTGCTCCATTGAAACCGGCAATTAGACAGCAGACGTGCGAATCGGCGTTCACAGCGGAGGAAACCGTTCCTCTGATAACAGCTACATCTGTCTACAGATAAACCTCAAGAGAAGCAAAAATTTAAAAGGGTCACTAAAAACTTTTCTGCCAGCTGGAGATAAAGCCTGGACATCAGCTCCCAGAGAACAATAGCACATCAAATGAAACCACAGTAGATTTAAAGTCCCTTCCTGACAGCGAAAACCCCAATATCGATAAAGAATAAAGCCCCCCGCACTGTAAACTGTCACCGGCAGGCATCCTGTGAAAAGGGGAAAAAAAACCTCCTTCTCCAACTACATGGTAAAGGGCAGTAAGCCTGGGAGGTCCGCCCGTCATGCTGCGAGCTCTGCTACATATGCTATTAGGCTATGCATAGTCACCGCCACACACCCCCATCTATTTCCATATTAAAAGTGCTCAGCGGTACCCACCTAGTGCATACTCACTGCAGTCCAGCATGGTGCGGAGCGCGCGAGACCCGGCAATCCAAACAGGTGGAAGGAAGAATATGCCTAATAAGTCTATAAGAGATTACTAATTTTCGCTGGGGAGGAGGGGGGTAAGGGAGGGGGGTCTGTGGAAGTAATAGATATTCGGCGGACTATAGCATAGCAGTAGCCAGGCGAAGACGGAAACTTGAGTTGCTGTGTGGAGTTTTAGCCTCCGCTGCTAGCTCGATCTGACATTGTCAAGGCAACTGAAGCATGAAAAAGTTCCCCTTTTTGTAATAAAATAGAAACAAAGATTGCAGCTGGCAGTTTCCATAATGAAGCTTAATCAGTATGCGGCTGATTAGGGCCTTATGCAAATCTTGCCTCGTTAGCGCAGCAGCCAGCACTTTGAAGTCCGTGAGCAATTCATTTGCAGAGTACACTGAAAGCGCTCCCTGCATAATTTAAATCGCGGCATAAATATTTATCAGCTCATTTGCATATTAATTGGTTAGCGCAAACATTCCAAGCAGCTCAGCAGCCAGGGAGAAAAGTGCATGAAGGGGGAGAAAAAAAAAAAAAAAGTTATCTCCCCAGTGCCAGCATAATAATTAAAGAGGGGCGAAATGAAATTTTCTTCCAGTGGATTTGGCTTTTCTTGACCTAACCAGAGACTTGTGGGGAGAAGAGCCGGAGGGGGAGGGGGGGTGGGGGGCGAGTTACCAGGAGAAACTTCTATGGTATGAACTGGTGGGGAAAGTTTGGTGCATATGTAATGTATGCACGCAGATATGCAGCAGAGAGGTGTTTGCAAACGCGCTTGTGGCGGTATCATAGGAGGACAGATTTTCTGGCATAAATAGGAGAATATTGGCTTTGGACTGAAGCCATATTTAGGAAGCACCTGCGACACTTATTTCAACATGTGGGGGAAAAGCGGACGACTCATTTATGAACATATTCCAACAGTTGTCTGAGAACGACATCACGTCCCGCCCTTGCTGATAAATATGGTGCTCGCTGCATGGGAGGGGAGATAGGGGCACGCCATCACAAACCTCCCCCATTGTGTTTTCTCTACTTTCCATGGGACTGCAGGTCCCCCACAAGTATAGCAGTAGGGGTCCTGGTTCGGGGCCAGCAGTTACAGATCAGCATTCAGTGGGTTATCATGTGTAGGCATGTCAATGCCTTCACTTGTGTCAGCAGAAGATGATCTACTGTATCCAATGAAGTTTTTAAGTTAAATGCATTTGAAGGCTACCTACACCTTTTACATTTTTCTTAATCAATGTGCTTTTGGAAATGTGTAATTGGTTTTCATTAAAAGTGTCTGATTGTTTGATTTCTGTGCTTGTATTGCTTTCCAAGGCACTGCAGACTGGAGGACTGAAATCTTAGCAAATTCTGTCACTCAGAGTAAACTGACATCCCCTCCCCGAGCCTCCTCCCCTGTTGTGAAGGTGCAGTCACTGCCTTTCCACTGATCTATCACAGAGGGATGTATGACAGTGTTAGGGGATGGTAGAGGAGGACAGAGAACAGAAAAAGCTACTATTACAGAGGGATTTAGTTCAATTCAGGTTAATTTTCTGCTCTTAACAGCAGTGAGGGATAACAGGACCAGCAGCTACTTAGAGAGAGGATAGAGAGATAGCTGAGTAGTATTGAGTGGGCGTGGTCATGCTACACAGCCTCTGAAAGATGAGGGGGAGCTGAGCTTGTGTGTGTGTGTCCATAACCAACTGATCGGTACTGGGAATGTAGGAAAGCCTGCAAAAAAAAAGTATAAAGCCTTTCTAAATGCATCAGATGGAAAACTCAATGCAAAAAACCCCCCAAAAAAACAGATGTGTATATTGATTTTTCATGTATAGGTTTCCATGGTCTTCAAATATTTTAAAAAAAAAAAAATAGAAAAAAATTCTTCATTTCACAATTTATATTAACATTAAAAAAATTCTAAAATCCTGCAGTTTTTACATTGACCACTAAGCCCAATAATTCGTCTGACCCTTCCTGTTCTATGGAGAAAACTTGTCATCAGTCATATCATTAGCGTCACACTTATATAGATATATAAGTGTCACAGATAGACAAAGATGATCCACCAACTTACAATAGTTGATGGTCACAGCTCACCTCCTCCCCTTCCCTACACAACTTACAGCGCATGCCCACAATATTCTCCTATAGAAGTGATATGGCCGGCTTCTGTCCACTATGTCTATGGCCAATGCATTCTGCTATAAAGCAAATCTGTAAATGCTGCTAACTGCAGCTCAGGCAACATACCGCCCCCGCAACATACCGCCCCCCACAATCACGTACAGTTAATACACTTTAAAAAAAAACTGCAGAAAATAAAAATAGATGAGAAAAATGGAAAATATTTCACCATCCGATATTAATCGGTGAAAGAAAAACCAAGATGAAACATTCTCTCTAATGCAGCTTTAGAGTTCCAACATGCTGGGAGTTGCAGTCCCTCAACAGCTGGAGATCCACAGGTTGCAGATCATTGTCCTAGAACACAAGTCATTTTGATCTGTCTGTTGGACCGGTTACCCTGGATTGCCTCTCAATAGAGGCTGTTAGAGAGCAAATACATATACACACACACATATATATATATATATATATATATATATATATATATATATATATATATATATATATATATATATATATATATATATATATCTATCTGGGAGGAAAGTTTGCAATTTTTGCAAAAAAGATGACCGGTTAAAAGTCCTAAAAAGCAAGAATGGAGTCCGAAGCGAAGAGAGGCAGAACAAGGAGAGATGGGAAACAGACACTTTACAAAGAGGAGAAAGAAAAAAGTCCTGAAGAGTCTTTTGCATTCCATTCTGCGCTAATCCCCTCACAACAAGACTGTTAGCAGCATTGGGCTCAGTGCTGCTCTTATGGGCACAGTCTATAGCGGAGGAAATCCTTGAGATTACAATAATAGGAATACTTCTGATTCTTTCAAAGTAACGGTTGAAGAGTTTCTTAAAGGGACAGCGCTCATTAGTTGCCTTAGATTATGTTCCTTTACAATCGGAGACAGTAATAAAATGCAAAGAACACCCCGTGTTTTGTAGGAATTACAATATAGTAAGTGTTCTCCATATCAGTGCAATGGCGGAGTGCTGGTGTAATGCAAAACCATGAATGTGGGTTCAGTTTAGGCCCATGAGGTCATTTGCATGGAGCTTGTCCGTTCGCCCTCCCACAAGCCAAACCGACAATACCAGGCTACTTGGCTTCCCATTAAAATAGACCCTAAATGAGTATCACGGAGGTGGGTAATTAGATTGCAAGCTCCAGTAGTAAAGACGTTACCGCTGTGTTAATAGAGGCTGCTGATGAAAACAGAACCTAATGGGGCACTACAATCTCAGATGTTTATGGACCAATCACAGGGTAGGCTTTATAAAGGCTCGTAGATGGGGTCCTAACCTCTGGGACCCACAGCGATCTCAAGGACTGAGCCCGGCCACCCACAACCCGGCTGTAGGCGACGACCAAGAGAGGTACTATTTAATGTCTCATATGATGTATTGAAAAACGTTTACAGATTTCTAAGTGACAGAAAGAAAAAAAAATGCAATTCTGCCATCTTTGGGGGATAATATTTTTTTGGCGTAAACACTATCAAAAATGGCATAAAACTTTATCCTGTGTGTTCTGTGGATCAGAAGGAGAACAATGACACCCCGTTTATTTAGTTTTGGTTTTTAGCTGTATTACTTTAAGGTTGCGGTCACACGGAGTGTAAATCCCGTAGAGAGATAGGATCGTAGAATGGTGGAGTTGGAAGGGACCTCCAGGGTCATCGGGTCCGACCCCCTGCTCAGTGCAGGATCACAGTATGGTGGAGATGGAAGGGACCTCCAGGGTCATCGGGTCCGACCCCCTGCTCAGTGCAGGATCACAGTATGGTGGAGTTGGAAGGGACCTCCAGGGTCATCGGGTCCGACCCCCTGCTCAGTGCAGGATCACAGTATGGTGGAGATGGAAGGGACCTCCAGGGTCATCGGGTCCGACCCCCTGCTCAGTGCAGGATCACAGTATGGTGGAGTTGGAAGGGACCTCCAGGGTCATCGGGTCCGACCCCCTGCTCAGTGCAGGATCACTAAATCATCCCAGATCTTACGGAATGACCGCAGCGGGACCGAACGGACATTCCGCGAGATTTCTGCGGCAGAAAGGCAGCTTCAAAACCTGCACTGGTCGGCGTGGGTCTTGAAGCAGCTGTGCAAATGTATGGCTGTGAATCTACAAGTGTGCGGATTTAGCCCTTTGCAATGGCAAAACCATGCGTGGAATCCCAATGCAGATTCCGCATCAAGAAGTGATATGTAGCTCCTTTTTTATCCCCCCCCCCCCCCCCCCCACACTAGGATTTGAAACACCATATAGACTATGGCACACATTCCCAATGTAAGTAATGGGAGGGATTATTCCACAGAACATAACACACCCCGAGTTACTTAGAAGCGCAGCTCTGCGGATACCCGGAAAACTAGAAAACCCTGTTATGGCCAGAGTATATCAGCAGGGAGTTCGAACAGGGACAACATTGAGTGAGAGATCCGCAGTTCATGGCAGAAAGTCCCAACGCGTTTCATCCAACCCACCGACTCATCAATACAGGAAAAAAACAGCACCAAAAGCACCAAGTAGCAGAAAAAATTTCTTGTAAAAGCAAAAAAATTTCCAAAAAAAAAAATTCCCTCTGGAATACATGCAATCTGATCATACATTCCCAAATGATTGCATTGTCACTTATCTGCAGATACAAACCGCACATCTAATAAAACAGTCCTGCAGTAACCAACACCGCCAACCTGCATAGATGTGGCAGCAGTGGGCACCTTGCATAGGGCATTGGTGCTACAAAGAAGTGACACCATAAAGGAGAGTATGGCCGGCACGAACTTCATAGGGCAGCAAATGACCGCATAGAGCAGTGAACATAGAAAATAGTATAAAATAGTATATTATATATCCATCCTGTAAACATGACAAAATGAGTATAACCGTGTCGAACTGCGACTTATTGAGGCATCATATATTTTAATCTCATCTTAGTAAGGGTTGTTTTAAACTTCACATTATTCTTCTTTCTCTTGTATCAGTTCTGCTAAAACCCCTAAACTCCCCCCGGATCACACAATTTGTATTTCATATAGCCTGTAAAATGGCGATTATTTGCAAAAACAACTGAACTATTTAATGTGGCTTAATTACTAGTTCTGCACTGATCTGCAGTTCTATCCTGTATTAGGAAGCATTCAGGCCGTATGTGAGTTGCACCCAAGTTTCGCGCTGGCCAGCGGACACTACATATCTATATGGACTACAATAGGACATGCTGTGACTTTTTTTTCCCCACACGGACCACTGGTCCATGTAAAAGCTCACACATGTGAATGGCCTCATAGGCTATGATGTGTCTGTATGCTGTCCATGACAGAACCCAGATGGGAAATACGCCTTTGTGAATGTGACGTTATACTGCAGAGCTGCACTCACTATTCTGCTGGTGGAGTCAGTCACTGTGTGCATACATTACATTACTTATCCTATACGGATCCTGAATTATACTCCAGAGCTGCACTCACTATTCTGCTGGTGGAGTCACCGTGTGCATACATTACATTACTTATCCTATACTGATCCTGAGTTACATCCTGTATTATACTCCGGAGCTGCACTCACAATTCTGCTGGTGAAGTCACTGTGTACATACATTACATCACTTGTCCTGTACTGATCCTGAGTTACATCCTGAATTATACTCCGGAGCTGCACTCACAATTCTGCTGGTGAAGTCACTGTGTACATACATTACATCACTTGTCCTGTACTGATCCTGAGTTACATCCTGAATTATATTCCAGAGCTGCACTCACTATTCTGCTGGTGGAGTCACTATGTACATACATTACTTATCCTGTACTGATCCAGAGTTACATCTTGTATTATACTCCAGAGCTGCACTCACTATTCTGTTGGTGGAGTCACTGTATACATACATTACTTATCCTGTACTGATCCTAAGTTACATCCTTGTATTATACTCCAGAGCTGCACTCACTATTCTGCTGGTAGAGTCACTGTGTACATACATTACATTACTTATCCTGTACTGATCCTAAGTTACATTCTGTATTATACTCCAGAGCTGCACTCACTATTCTGCTGGTAGAGTCACTGTGTACATACATTACATTACTTATCCTGTACTGATCCTAAGTTACATCCTGTATTATACTCCAGAGCTGCACTCACTATTCTGCTGGTGGAGTCACTGTGTACATACATTACATTACTCATCCTGTACTGATCCGGAGTTACATTCTGTATTATACTCCAGAGCTGCACTCACTATTCTGCTGGTGGAGTCACTGTGTACATACATTACATTACATTACTTATCCTGTACTGATCCTGATCGGAGCACGGGATTGGGGAGACACAGGGATGAGTGCCGGCATACTTTGCGCGACATTCATCCCATGTAAAAGTACCTTTACTTCCTGTACTATACTCCAGAGCTGCACTCACTATTCTGCTGATAACATCACAGTGTATAAATACATTACTGGAATGCCGGCTTTTGAATTTTGAGCCCGGTTCAGACACTGGGTCACATGGTAAGGACCTCTGATTTTTGGTGATATCATCGCAGGGGGTTCACTGACTGGCCCATTTCAATAAGTAAGTCAGCCTCCTTGTCTCTATACTGGCAGTTAAAGGGAATGGGGCTGGCTACGTTATTGAAATAAGCCAGTCTGCCAGCCCCCCTCCCAATGACATCACCAACAACGAGAGGTCCGTACCCCATACCCCGATGCAGCACCTCTGGTACGGACATCACTGGGCCCAGACTACATTGTGGTAAGTATATTACGCTGGGTCTGAGGGTTGGGGCATGACAAAAGGATTCTCTCTATGATCCTATACTCCGTCGCCTCCTGCAATTGGTAGACTGTAGTATCAATTTCCCCAAACGCTCCTATAACTTTGTCATGCGGCAACTCTGACAAAAGGTGTATTATAAAATAAACCGGCAAAGGATATATTCGCTCTAAAAATGACACGGGGCTAAAAAAAAAAAAAAAGAGACCATTTACTTAAAAAAAAATCCCCCAAAATAACCTTGCGCCGGGGAGCAGGTTCTTCCCTAACAAGGGTACAGGTTGTTTCCTGATATGTAGATCTGCACAGTCAGCACATTCCGAGTCGCATTAAACACCTGGAAAGAGTCCGTTCCCGAAACCTCAAATTATTTTTTTTTTGTATTCACCACAAACTCTTCTCTCCCCTCCACACAGCGAGTGATTGCAATTACCAGTAATCCATAACACGGCGGACCTGGCGGATCTGCGGTGGATGAAGTACGACGGCTGCGGTCTCCAGGAAATGTTTTTTGAAAGATAATTTCTAATTAATACGCCGTGAAGCCGAACGCCTAGAAAACTGAAAATTTGTACAGCGTCAGCAGTGAAGCATCCGGCTGCCTGTACGGTAATGGTGTAAACTTTTTGGCGTCCCCCGGGGGCAGGATATCACTAACACATAGACGACTAATAGTCTAATTAGTTCAGGGCTGAGATGCTGCCATTAAAACTGCAGAAGGGCCGAATGAATCTGGTGGAAGTGAGGGTGTAATTATGTAATCAAAGACTGGCTTGTGGTCTTCATTTCAGCCTCGCCACCCACCGAGCCGGGCCGCTAGATGAGATGCTACAAGCCCGGCCCACCACTCGATTCCCCGTTGAGCTTACTAGGTTATGTAGACGGCTCATCTGCCCTCGTTAGAAGTGACATTAGATGGCAGCTACGTCTTGTGTGTTAAGCAGTTTATAACATGGCAACCATTGCTGCAATACACTGAGATGCCTATAGGAAGCAAGGTGGTTCTATGCAATGAGCCGTATGCAAGTATGTATCATTTTACAATCCATTCTTTATCACTCCGACACATCTGAACTAAAAGAAAAATTTTTATTTTTTTTTTAACTTTGTGTATACAGCTCCCCTGCAAATCTATGTGTTACCATGAGAAATGCAAACCAGAAACCAGCTCCTCTGCAGACGCTGTACCGCATTATATGGTGCATAAAATAGTACCATTGAAAAATACAACTCGTCCCGTAAAAAACAAGCCCTCATACAGCGACGTTGATGGATAAATAAAAGGAGTTACGAGTTTTTAGAAGGGGGGAGGGAAAAACGAAAATGAAGAAAAAAAAAAAAGCTCCGTCACTAAGGGGTTAATCATATGAATATCAATCCAGAGCATGCCCAAGCATGTTATCCCTTAATCATATGATTAAATGGCAACATGCTTGCCTGAAATATATAAGACGGCACATGTCCTTTGTTCCTTTATGTCTGCCTGGATTGTTTAATAAAGACTGAAAGCTTTTAACCCAATGCTGGACTTTCTCCATTTTCCTGTTCATCAGTATGCATTACCATGGTTACAGACTACAAAAATCTACCTGTGTAGTCAGATCATGCAGCATGTGCTGCAGTCTTCCATCTGTCACCTATCCTACAGCTGCTAAGTTGTCAAGCAGCAGGGTGACAGAGCAAAGTCCCATTTACACCCGCGCCTGGGGATGCAGCAGATTTCACTTTTCCAGCTTTGTCCTCAGAACAAAACCCAATAAAAATACTGGAGTTGGATTTGGCACAAGCCAAAGTAAAACAGCGTTAAAAGACCCCATTCACTATAATGGGGTCCGTCAGGCTTCTGCCATCCCGACCAGCATTTTCGCAGATGAAATAGCGCAGCATGCTGCACTATTCTACATAGGATTGTTGGTCAGATCTATGCCAGAGGCTCCAGCACAGATGTGAAGGGGCCCTAGCCCAAATAAAGGATTAGATTAGTAGTCTGTAATCACAGACAGAGAAATCTGCATATTAGGAGGTTTACTTCAAATCAAGACTAGAGAGGAGCGAACGTGCTCGTTTAGGGCAATTACTCTAGCGAGTATCGCTTTTTCGAGTAACTGCCTACTCGGGTGAAAAGATTTGGGGGGCGCTCTCTCACCCCCCCCCCCCCCTCCCCCGCTCACTCCCGGCGCCCCCCGAATCTTTTTGCCCAATTAGGCAGTTACTCGAAAAAAGAATACTCGCTCGAGTGATTGCTCTAAACGAGCACGCTCGCTCATCTCTAATCAAGACTTTTCAAAGGAGTTTCACTGAAACAATAAAGTAAATGGCAGGGATAGCGGACATGCCAAACTGAAGGGGAATGTATCACCTACGGCTCTTATTAAATAAAATCATATCCTACATTCTTTTTTTATAACCCGCTTGTATTTTCTGGATTGAAGATCTTTTGCGTTTCATTTTCCGTACATGATCATAGGGCCGGCCACCTTGCATGATGTTAACGGCAGTCGGAGACTTGCTTTACAGCAACCTGTAGTCTGGATGGAGAGGACTCATTTGCTTATGTGGGAGAGTGTACTGGGCATGCTCTGTGCCTGTGCCGGGCAGGAGCCGAGCGGTGATCCTATATTATCTATATACAGGTGTCGCCTTGCATTGTAAACCTTGCTAGCGATGATACGGAGGCGACTATGGAGAAGTGATCTGGACAGAACAGGAAGTGACAGTCTGCTATGAGGCTTAGTGATCAGTGGCAAAACTGCAAGATTTCAGGATTTTTTTTTTTCTTTTTAAATATACCATGTAACACGGAAAAAAAAAAAAAACATCACTAAAATGATTCAAAAAATGTTAAGGGACATCTGTCAAGACATTTTCCCAAATACACCTATGCTAACCGTAGATAGGATGAAAAGAGTAACGATAAAAAGAGTAACGACACTTTTTTTTTTCTTCAAACTGCTCCCTGGTCACAAAAAAACCCCAAAACTCATTTTTGCAATATGCAACTGAGGAGTGACCTGCCGAATGGCCAGTTCACACGCCGAGGCGGGTCCACACGCTCCTCCCACCTTGTTAATCCCCAATCCCACCCCTGAATAGCGACTGACATCTCCCGCTCCCTGGTAATGCACCGCATCCCAAGCTCAAAAGCTGTCTGACCCGTCATGTGTTGTTAACTAGAGATGAGCGAGCGTACTCGGATAAGCACTACTCGCTCGAGTAATTGGCTTTATCCGAGTATCGCTGTGCTCGGGTCTAAAGATTCGGGTGCCGGCACGGAGCGGGGAGCTGCAGGGGAGAGCGGGGAGGAACGGAGGGGAGATCTTTCTCTCCCTCTCTCCCGCCCGCTCTCCCCTGCGACTCACCTGTCAGCCGCAGCGGCACCCGAATCTTTAGACCCGAGCACAGCGATACTCGGATAAAGCAAATTACTCGAGCGAGTAGTGCTTATCCGAGTACGCTCGCTCATCTCTATTGTTAACCCCTTCAAGATCAGAGACTTTTAAATTTTTAGTTTTTTCAGCCGCACTACCTTCCAAGAGCCGTAATATTTTTACATCGCCATAGCTTTAGGCCGCTCTCACACAGGCACCTTTTTACAGTGTTTAGTGGGCGCTTGGAATGCCCCCTAAAACTCTGTCCTGAGCCTCCACCTATTCCAATGGGGCTTCTCGAATGAGTGTTTTTAGCACAGCGCTTTTAACGCTCGCTAAACTGAACGCTTTATGGTCTATATTGCGGCGTTGCAGCACCTTTTAGGGCACGACATCGTCCATTGCAATGATGCATTGCGTTAAAAATGCTGTTGAACGAGTTTTAAAACGACCGTGTCATGCTGGCCTTATGAGGGTTTGCTTTTCGCGGGGCAAGTATTTTTTTTTAATGATACCATTTAGTGTACCACAACGTACTGAATGGGGTGGAATGAGAAAAAAAGCAATTGCTCTATTTTATTGCGGCTTAGTTTTTAGGACGTTCACATGCGCACTGTATTTGCGGTTCCGTACGATTGCGGCGACATCAAGTTTATATAGTTTATTTCGTTCTTAAGCCCATGCCACAGGCAGGGCCTGACAGGCATTCATGCTTGGCAGCCCTGAGCGCCTTCACTAGACCCAGGATGCCAAGCTTGGTCATTGGCAACCTGTGATCACTTCGTAGAGAAAGAGGGTGATGGGGTGCTAAAAAGACCACCCATCCAGCTGGCTGCTTGAGACAAATTGGTCAGCTGTAACCGGGGCATCTAAATAGTTATAAAATAACTAAAGAAGCAGTACTTACCTCTCTTCTCCCCGATCACTTCCGGGATGCCAGGAGTGCGGAGCGGTGACCCTGCGGCCTCTGACTAACTGCAGCGGTCACCTAAATTCTGGTCTGTGCTGGCAGCGGGATCGTCACCGGAGCCGCTCTTCTGTTTCCCGGGGGCATAGAAGAGGCAAGCACCGCTTCTGTTATTTTCTAACAAGCCGGCCGCCGTTTAATTGTTAATTTTTTAATACTCGGACAACCCCCTCAATTGACACAATCGGAGCTCACTAGGACCGCGGGCACTGCCGGGTATGGAGTGAACTCAGCTCCCAAGCTGGCACCATACACCCTTCCTGACCACATGGCGTATATTTATGTAGTTGGAAAGCAGATAATAGGGAGAGGGTAATAAGCTGCTGACAGACACTATTGGCAGCGGCTTATCTCCTGTGGCAGCAAAGGATTGGGCATGTCGAACTCAAACATGGCCAACTCTTCTCCTCGGACATCTGTCATCAGGGACAAGTTGGGCCCCTACCATACACAAAACAAAGTTGCCTGGCAGTGCCGAAAAAGGTTGGTTCGACTATCAGTCATCGAATATATGTGGGCACCTTTTGTAAAAAAAACCCTTCAGCTCTATTAAAGGGACAGGAAAGGTAACTTCACACTGGCAAGCACAATTTTTTTCATTTCGCACCACCTACCATGTGAATTCCCAGTGGATGCTGTCAGCCTCTGAGGATTGCGGCGTCTCTCCCATTGTTTGCAATGGGAGGCCTCGCATTGCGTGCACTTTGCATTTGGTGCGATGCTGCCGCCGGTCCCACTGAAAACAATGTGCAGTGCGATGCGAGAGCAGGCGCAAAATAGAACATGCCACGATTTGTTTCCCGCATCACCGTGCAGGAAAACATCCCTCGTGTATATGACCCCATTCAAAAGAATAGGGCTCATATTTGTGCATCTCACAACTCACAAATCGCGCACGAATTTTCGTGCAACTTTCACACGCAAGCGTCATCTGTTTTTTAGTGTGTACTAAAAAAAACGCAAGCTGTCCCAATTGGTGCAATTTAAAACTTCCATTGAAGTCAATGGTTGTGTGAAAAAAAAAAAAACTTAATGCACTTCCGTTCCATTGACTTGAATGGACAATTCTCGGACGAGAATCAGAGCAAGATAGGACAAGGTGCGTTTTGTTTCTTTTTACTTGGACTATTAGTCCGAGTTAAAGAATGCTTATGTGAACAGGACCAATGTTTTCAACCCCCCCCCCCCATAAAAAAAAAAAAAAAAAATTAATAAAAAAAAAAAAATCAGACTTTGCTTGCATGCAAAAACCGCTAGTGTGAATAAGCTCTAAAATGTGTATTTTGTTTACAAAAATTAGATCATCTAATTGACAGAAAGAAATAGAAAAAAAGGAGACCCCCCCCCCCCCCCCCAAAAGTCAAAATTCCAAATCTTTTCCGAATGTCTTCTTTTTCTGATTCCATGCCCTAATCCCGCTTCCAGCGCTCTCATGTATTACAGATCAGACTGCTGAAACAAATCAATAACATTTTGTTAACGTTCCATTATGAAGAGTGAAATAAAGCTTTATCCGGTTTGCTGTGGGTTTCACACAGACGCATTTCACATAAAAAAAAAAAAAAAATCTGCCATATTGTACACCAAGGTGAAAGATAAAACTGAATTCATTTGTTAGGGGCCGTTACTAAAAAGCCATTTAATCAGAGCCCAAGCTGCTCGGCTACCCTTGGCCCCGGCTTTGTCTATTTTGGAAGAGGTAAAGGTTAAGCAGATGTTCTAGACAGATGCCCGACTATCTCCCTGCTCTGTATTCAAGCTGCTGCCAGCTCTCTACAGGCACAAATAAATGAAACGATCGCAGAGATGGAGGCTGGCGCTGCACCCAGCTCGGGAAATTGGAGACTACAGAGCGTGGAAAGTGGCGGATTCAACACTTCTCCGGCACGAAAAGCACATGCACAGTTATATTAACTTTATGGCACAGCGATGGGCGCAGGGTGAAGGGACTGTTTTTGGCCTTGACAGACGCGGATTTGGTGCGTACTGGGACGAAGGTGCAGAATTCATCAGAGACCCAAGTTTTTCAGCTGGTCGCAGGCGGCAATTGCGTGAATTTAAAGGGCCACTAACCGAATGTCACTTGTGTATGAGGTTTTCAGCACTGGAAACATAGGGTATCGAAAGGGGTTGTACCAGGATCACAAGTTATCCGTCATCCTGTGGATAGGGAATAACATGCTGATCGGTGGCGGACCCCCCCCACGATCTTTAGAACAGGGAGTCCAGTATCCCCCCTCCTTCTTACTGTTGGTTTAATGCAGCCCCCGCAGTGAAGAAGTGGAGCGATGGTTGCACAAGCGCTCCGACACCATTCACTTTCCATAGGACTGTAGAGATAGCTGAGCGGCACCTGCTCAGCTATTTCCATCAGCTCCATTGAAATGAATGGAGCACCAAACGTCAATGCTGGATCAAAGCTCCATTCATTTTGATGTCGCTGCGGAGGAAGAAGCAACTCTGCAGTGACAGGCAGAAGGGTACATAGGACCCTTGTTGTCAAGACCAGTGGGAACCCCACTGATCAGGAAGTTAACCCCATCTTGTGGATAGGTGATAACATGTAACATTGGTATACCCCCTTTAAGAGCAGGAGGGTCTGGGGGGGGGGGGGGTTCCTGGATTTTAGGAGTCATCCTAAAAGCTATGTTAGTTATAGCAGGTTTCATGCAGAATGTGTGTCTACAAGCGTCTCATTCGTTTGAATGGGAATTCGCGGCGTAGTCCATATGGGGCGGACTGTTTCTATGCATGAAAAAAAAAGGACTGATGTCACCTCTTGATGCAAAATCCACATCGGGGTTTAATGCACCCAGAACAGCTCATCTGAGGCTAATCCATGTGCAATATATAGTTGTACTAATGCGTTACTGTGTGAACAGTCTAGAAAAAGACCAAAACAGAAAGATGGGATGATCTGAATGCATAAGTGTAATTCCTATTCTGACCACTAGATAGCACTGTATAATGAAGGCCTCCACTAGCATG
This sequence comes from Eleutherodactylus coqui, assembly GCF_035609145.1. Taxonomy (NCBI): domain Eukaryota; kingdom Metazoa; phylum Chordata; class Amphibia; order Anura; family Eleutherodactylidae; genus Eleutherodactylus; species Eleutherodactylus coqui. Next base: position 47,363,995 of record NC_089840.1, read on the forward strand.
TTTACAATAGTATAAATACTCTATAACACCACTTAGAGTAAACCATATAATTCACAGGATGAAGGCAGAAGTACTTTGGTGAATACTATGCTCCGTTACTAGAGGATCTATAGGATGCAAGTGAAGCCTATGGTTTACTGATGTTGATGGGAAAACTGCAGCTGGGAGAAATAATCGTATCAAGTCGAAACAATTTTGAGAGCTAAACCATATTAGAGGGGCTGTCCACGACTTTGGAGTTCTTTCCGTTGATGAGCTATTTCTCAGGATAGGTCATCAATAGATGATCGGGGAGGGGTCCACCGCTCAGGATTTCAATCGGAGCTGTGCCTGCAATACCAACCCTGGCCACTGCACTACAGACAGCACAATCTGCTCCTGCACTGTCCGTAGCGACAGCGGCCCAGGAATCAGCTGATCGGCAGGCATCCTGAGCGGCAGACCAGCCAATCATCAAAAGTTAGAAAAACAGGGCTGCTTTCTCCCAAACACAGTGCCACCTTTGTTCATAGGGTTGTGTGCGGTATTGCAGCTCATCTCCATTGAACTCAATGGGAGCGGACATGCAAAATCAGACAGTGCCCAAGAGTGGCGTGGTGTTTGGAAGAAAGCAGACGTGCTTTTCTAACCCTGGACAACCCATTCAACACCCCATACAGCTTACCTGAGCTGATAGCTTTTATTTGCAGTGTATCTCCTGTACACAGTTTGCTCCAGAGGATTGTCTAGGCTGGATACAATTGCAGCGAACCATCAGCTGTTTGGAGTATCAGGTCTGTATAAAGTTTTTAAAAAGGGTTGACCAACTTTTTTACAGTTTATTGGCAGGTCTAGATGTTGTAAAATAAAAAATACAGCAGTACTTACCCAGTCTGGGCGATCCAGCGCTGCGGCCCCTGCGGTTGTCCCGTTCTCGGCGATCCAGCGCTGCGGCCCGGCGGTTGTCCGGATCTCGCCGATCCAGCGCTGCGGCCCGGTGGTTGTCCCGATCTCGGCGATCCAGCGCTGCGGCCCGGCGGTTGTCCCGATCTCGGCGATCCAGCGCTGCGGCCCGGCGGTTGTCCCGATCTCGGCGATCCAGCGCTGCGGCCCGGCGGTTGTCCCGATCTCGGCGATCCAGCGCTGCGGCCCGGCGGTTGTCCCGATCTCGGCGATCCAGCGCTGCGGCCCAGCGGTTGTCCCGATCTCGGCGATCCAGCGCTGCGGCCCAGCGGTTGTCCCTATCTCGGCGATCCAGCGTTGTGACCCCGCGGTTGTCCCAATCTTGGCGATCCAGCGTTTTGTTGACAGACGAAATCAAGTGACGGCCACCTGCTAATTGGTTCGTTTTCCTGGCATCAGCGCTCCCATGCTGGTCACCATAATGCCAGGAGTCCAAATAGTGACACTGTAGCCTCTAATTGGCAGGTGGTGGTCACCGGATTTCCACCGACAGAGACCGGGTTAAACGCGGGACTGCAACGCTGGATCACCAGGGCCAAGGACAGGCAAGCATTTCTGTATTTGTTATTTTAGTACACCGGCACCGGCCATTAAAATGTGAAAAAAGGAACCTAACAACCTCTTTAAGTCTTTGGATGTAAACAAGAATGCTCCTGTTCACTGGCAGCAAGCAAAGATCTTGAAAATGGCAATATTCAAAATTTGGAACTGCTCAAAATACAATTAAAGTGACAGTGCACGCTCCCCTTTACTGAGCCTCCTCCCCCTCAGCACTCGTGTCATAGGTACTTGATTATTTTTGTGCTTTTATACAGCAGCCAATTAAAACAACAACTGTAGAGGGAGTGAGAAAGCAGCCAGAATCAATCAGAAGGCAGGGGGTGTGTCTCAGACTACTTCGGACTCTTGTAGATGATGTATAAACAGTAGTCACAAATCACAACTCTTCCCTAATGGAGCTGAGCTAAAAAAGTAACCAAGGAGCAACATCCAAGGAAAATGACTGGACATTTGCAGTTGCTTTAAGTTCTAGTTAGAAAAAAAGATTAGAAAACCCCTTTAAGAAGTTCTTCAGGGGTTAAAAGCAGACAAACGACGAGGGGTGACCCTTTATGGCAATATTTTGTATATTTAATGGATGCCTGATTTTATAAATGCTACCTGCTGTGACCTCAGTTTAAAAAAAAGGTGGTGGGGTGCTGTTAAATGCCCATGAACTGCTGTGCTCAGTTACACCTGTTGTCTCCTTGCCCGAGGCTACACAAGGCAGGGTCATTGGCAGCTCTGATCTCCTAACGTGGATGGATGAGTCCTAGGCTCTGCCTCAGGCACATTTCAAATCCTAAAAATGAGCCCCGGGCTTTCTTCCCAGCGCTGGTGGAGGAGGACACAGGTGAAAAGGAGAAGGATGCCGGATTTAACTTTTACCATGTAAGACTAAGACGTAAATGAAGATGAAGGCTCGGCCGGGGAATTCCTCTGATCAATGATTTATGGACAGATTAGAGATGAAAAGTGGAACGTATCGGCGCTTGAGCCACGGCGACAGCTGTTAGGCCAGAAGTGCGCGTCCTCGGAGGAGTGAAGAGGGCGACAATCACTGTGGGATATGGAGAGCAGCATCTGGCTACAAGGAGTAAACTAACAGAAACTCTGCTCCACTGCACCAACAGTCATGATGTGGGATAGGGATGCCCCGGATGTACGGCTGGTTGTGTACAGTTACTCCCGTGACATCAATGTTCTAGAAATCGTACAGTGAAAACCTCTGCAACTTTATTATATACAGCAATACTCCATTAACCCGGCAACCGTTAAGTCACTAACGATCTACAGCCTTCCTATTTGGTGCAGGAACGTCAAATTGGCCCCAGCACACCATAATAGGGGTATGCAGTAGTTTCTGTAGAACTCGGGGTGGTTTCCCATCTGAGCCCGTAGCCAAACGGCTCCCGAATAATGCAGAACGAGCTCCATTGACTGTAATGGGGTCTGTTCTGTTTCCGCTCAGGTACCCGCCTTTTGAGACGGTATTTGGAGTGGGATCTGCGATGGAACCTCTGCGTTGGAGGTGAGAAACTGGCCTCAGCATGGGATTACCGCCAATCTATTTCGAGGGCTATGCAGGATTGGAAAAACATAAATGCTTTTTTTCAGAAACACTGCCACATCTATCCATAGGTCATATCTGGTATTACATTTCAGCTCCATTGAAGTGAATGCAACGGAGCTGTAATAACACACACAACCTGCAGACAGACATGGCGCCCTTTCTGTAAGAAAACAGCCATGTCTTTTCTAATCCTGTACAACCACTTTAATACTATATTACAACCCACTGAATGGACAGAATTCTGATAGTCCAGTATATTCGTTACTATGGCACCATTGTGACCCCAATTATGCCAATCGCTGTAGTTTACGGCACAAATTCTCACCATTTCGAGTTCTCCGATTGCCATCAGTATATAAAAACATCCTTGTTTACATCCAGAGAATTGTACTGCTGGTTCGTTCCGTTTTAGGAAGTCTTCCAATGCACCCATGGTGGTAAAGATTTCTCTGGAGGGGAGTACTTTACCAGCGCCCATATCTAGGAGGTACTTCCTAAGGGCTAATGCCCATGGACAGATTATCGCTGCAGAATTCAGGGCCAGACACCCGCCGTTAATTCCGCAGCAATGACTGTCCATAGACATGCAATGGTAAATGTGTATCCTCTGCCCACAAGCCGAAATCAACTGTAAAGTTTCCGCTCGCGGGGGAGAATCGCGGCATTTTCTATTCTGTGCTGAAGGAGGAAAAAAAAAAATAAATAAATAAAAAAAAAATAAAAAAAAAAAATCGCACGGACGGCTTCCATTGTTCGTCCCGTGATATTCCATGCAGTAGGTACTGCGGAAGTACCGCAAGAATCCGTGTCACAGCTCAGCGCCGATGCTGCATGCCCTGCACTGTGCCAGTCGAGACGCTTGCAGCGGATGCGGAAAGGCAAGTAGGGGGTCTCTGTCGGGCATCGAGTCTGATCCTGCTGCAAGATTTCGCAGTTGGAATTCGAGCCAGCCGTGGGCATGAGCCTCAAGTATTTATTAACATGCCACCCTTTATAAAGCATGAGGCAGTCTTCAGACTGTGATCTATACTGAATATGTGATACTAGAGACCATTCTTATACCCTGGAGGAGTAGCAGGGTGTTTTCCTCATGTTATCACCCTTATCAGAGAGGAGATTTGCTCTCTTATTGTCATATATAGGCTTTTTACCCCCAGAAAAACAGTGAGGCGTCCACGAGTGGAGAATCATAGCGATCCTCTGCTCGCGGGATTTAAATTGCGGCATGCCTTGATTCTCCGCGGTGAGCCTATCTATTAGATAGGCTCATCTCAGAGACCTGTCAATGCTCCCCCATCGCTAGCGATATTCCACCTCGGCCGTGGAGAGGGGGCCTAAGAGAAACCAAGTAATCTTGTAGAGCTGATAGCTTTTAATGACCAACAAAAATACATGATGTTATTGCAAGCTTTCGGATCCTCTCAGAATCCTTCCTCAGGCACGTTCATCACACTTCCCCAAAACAGAAATAAAAAATAAAAAATGATCAAAAACAATACCAATAAAAGACGCCCTCATACAGTTCAGTCGAGGGGAAAAAGAAGTGTGGAATGTGGTAAAAAAAAAAAAAATTGGGGGAAAAAAAAAAAGTTTATATTATGCAAAAGTAACAAAAACTATATAAATTGGGTGTTGTCGTAATCATAATGACCCACAGAAAAAGGGTTAAAGGGGTTGTCCCGCGCCGAAACGGGTTTTTTTTTTTCTTCAACCCCCCCCCCGTTCGGCGCGAGACAACCCCGATGCAGGGACCTAAAGAAAGCTTACCGGAGCGCTTACCTTAATCCCCGCGCTCCGGTGACTTCTATACTTACCGGTGAAGATGGCCGCCGGGATCCTCTTCCTCCGTGGACCGCAGCTCTTCTGTGCGGTCCATTGCCGATTCCAGCCTCCTGATTGGCTGGAATCGGCACGTGACGGGGCGGAGCTACACGGAGCCCCATAGAGAACAGGAGAAGACCCGGACTGCGCAAGCGCGGCTAATTTGGCCATCGGAGGGCGAAAATTAGTCGGCACCATGGAGACGAGGACGCTAGCAACGGAGCAGGTAAGTAAAAAACTTTTTATAACTTCTGTATGGCTCATAATTAATGCACAATGTACATTACAAAGTGCATTAATATGGCCATACAGAAGTGTATAGACCCACTTGCTGCCACGGGACAACCCCTTTAACTTAATATTGACACTCCATGCTGAACGCCTTAATAAAAGTGTTTAAAAAAAAAAAAAAAAGAAGATGGTGAAATTGCATTTTTTCCCCACTGCACCCCCACAAGAAATTAATTAAAAAAGTTATTCATTACATTACATGGGCCCGAAATTGGCTCCTATAAAAACTACACCTTGCCCCACATATACGTGACTAGCGGTTAAGCACCTGTGCATTGATGCTGACTGGCTGGCCTTTCACATATGCGTCGGCAGACACTCGCAGGATAATGCGCCATTTGGACCGTTTTTATATATCTTGGGGGTATTCAGAAATCCCCTGCATTACTAAGTGTCATCGGGGAGCGGGTGCTTGCCGACACTTTTTCAAGCAATCTTACTATACCAGGTCTGAAATTCAATTATTCAGTTTATGTGAAATATTTTGTTTTCTGTGGTTTTTGTGTTTACACAAAAAAAAGTTTTATTTACTTCTTTTTTTCAGGAGCTGTGCCAAGATCCCAGCGCTGACCGTCACCACTACCCGGAAAACCCCTTTAATATTTTAGATGTATACCATATACATATACACACACACTAATATATACATATATAGTTTTCCCCCTTTTTAAAAATATAAATAAAATATACATATATATATCCTTTTTTTCCCATTGGATGAGCTGGACCTCCTATTTTTTGTATCCTCGCTGCACCTGGTACTTCCGTCCTCTGGCGAGATTGGTTGGAGAGCTGGTATTTTTTATGTTTCCCAATAACCCAAACCCTAGATATGTTTTGAGATCAGAGTTAAGTTGCAACAAATCTGAAAGTCCGTTCCGTTACACTAAGGCCGCTCTCACACCGGCCACTGTTTACCGCGATGTCCCAAGCGCTGCATTAATCGTGGTACAACACTCCCATTCATTTCAATGAGGCCTTGCGTACTTGCATTCGAATGCCGCGATTTTCAAGCGCATTCTGTTCTATTTTTCTCCGTTTTCGCATTTTTAAATTTTTTTTTTTAAAGACACACCATCACAATGATGGGGTGCGTTAAGAAGCGCTGTCAAACGTTGTACCGTGCATTAAAAAATAGCGCTCAAAATTACAGTAAAATGCTGTGATTTTAGCAGCGTTCATCTGAACGCACGTATGAGAGTGGCCTAATGGGAGTGATGTGTTCTCCTATACCCTTCCTGACCCACGTCTGCAGGCCTCTCAGTAGCCAATCCAGAAATCTACTGTACCCACCCCTCAAACAGCTGACTGTGGCTTGGTTTTCAATTCCCAATCATTGTTATAAGGCTTGTCCAAAGAGTCTGACATTGGCTTGCAGGAAAGCTGCCTTTCAATAGGTGGCGCTGCAGAGGTATTGTCCCACTTTCCTAATTTGCATATTTCCCAGAGAAGTATGGATGGCTTTATAAGTCTCCTCCCTCCCTTTCTAGGTGCTCTCCTTAAGGAGGAACGATACACGTTCTATGAGGGTCGGGAAGGGTAGCAGCGAGTAGCACATAGCAGTAGATCTCTAGAATGATGCTCGGATCGCCGTGTCTTCTGCTGCCACGGGGAGTTAGCTGGTATTCTATTATAGCCTTATTACTTATAGGACACGCGAGTCATATTTACTTTGTAGTCAATTTGCACATAATAATCCATGTGTTAGTGAGTAACAGTCTATTATCCACATGTGCAGCCGCTCATTTTTACACATTATGACTCCCATAAAACATATCCAGGACGTGCATTAAAACCACCTGTACGGCTCGCTCCTCGCTCAGCTTACACAACCTACATGTGAATCGCAGCATATTCTACTCAGCCCATTACCAAGGATGATTAAAGGGCTTCTTTCTGTCTTCTCCAAGTCTGCAGACCAGCTGTTTGTGCTGCAGAGCTGCTCTTCCCCACCAGGACAGGAACTTGACACCATTGTCAGCCATTACAGCAGCTACTGGCAGTCTACAGTTACCGGCTGTATACACAGACGAGTCCGCATTTATTTAAAGGGTTTTTCCACGGATAGAAAAAAAGACATTATAAATAGCCAGACAGATTTGTTTATATGGCAAGAGGATAACTTAAGCCGACTGAAGTGTCTCCATTTAGCCGTCCCGATCCCCACCGCTCCAACACTGAAAGCTGCAGCCGTTACATGCCGTTCATTGTGAATGTAACTGCTCAGCCAATCACAGGCTGCCGTGAGAATGCCATGAACAGCACGTGGCCGCCACCCCTGCACCGGACGAGGGCCCTCTAAGGAGGGGAGTATGCCTTATTGTATGACAATCCCCAACCTTTTTCTCCCCCAAGTCCTGGAAATATCCCTTTAAATTTATTTTTTTGTTTTTACAAAAAAAGTCACATGCACACTTTTCTGAATTTATTTTATAATTTAAAGGGCCACTCCAAGTAAAAAACACATTTTTCCATCCCTGCCCCCTTCACCAGATTGCCAGTCATATTCTGGAGACCTCCTCTGTGTATTGCGGTCGCTTCCATGCAGTGCAGCCTCCTATCTGATATTTATTAGGCACCATCTTGCTAGTAATCCCATGATGCATCAGCACGGTGTCACATGACCAGCTAGAGCCAGTAGCATTGCTCTGCCTGCAGGGAGGACACTGCAATTATCATTATCTTCTATAGGCCCCCTGCACACGGGCGGAAATTCCACAGCGGGATTTCCCGCAGAATTTTTGCCCGTGCCCGCCTGCATAGGATTGCACTAGATAACGCAATCCTATGCAGACGGCCATGATTTGTCCGCGTGAAAACGCGCGGTAAACAAATCGCGGCATGCTCCATTTCTGTGCGGGTCTCGCAGAGGCCTGCACAGAAAAGGTCAGTGGTGACAAGCCGGCTCCTCTCTGCGCATGCGCCGGCTATCCGGCAGCCAGCACACTGCTCAGAAATAAGACGCTGGAAGCGGGTAAGGCGCAGGGCTGTGCAGGGGCACGGATCCGCAGCGGGATCCGACTCGGCCATCTCCAGGCGGCCATATTCACCTAAAGGCCCTTTTAGACAACGATTTTCGCTCAAAAAAAAAACGCCCAAAGCCATCTTTTGAGCGATAATCGTTGTGTCTAACTGCTCTGACATTGTGCAGTTTTCGTTAAGCCGTCGCTCATCGTTGTCTTTCAGGGTGCTGAAAGATCAGTGGTCAGTTATCAGGGATTCACAGCTGGATACAGCTGATACTATTGTTTCAGCTGTATCCCGCTCCCTGATGACAGGCTGGGTATGAAGAACAGAGCGGTCCAGCTCTGTTCTCTATACCGGGCACGGAGCGCTTTGCTGTATAACTCCAAGCAGAGAACAGCTGGATGCAGAAGACAAGCGGTCCTGCTTGTCTTCTGCATTCCCCGCTCGCAGCGCTCGGCTGTATAACAGTCGGGCGCTCCGAGCGGGGAACAGCTGGATGCAGACGACAAGTGGGGCCACCCAGCTTGTCTTCTGCATCCCTTGCTTGGAGCGTAAGGCGATTGGCTCAACGTTTGAGCGATCACCTTGCAGAAAGCACACAACGATTATCGCTCAAAAATCGCTTAATAATCGTTGTGTCTATACCAGCCTTAAGTATACAGTCGAGAGAATGAACTATGATCTCCTTCATTATAACTGTGTGACAGGAGCCTCTAATCATCATCAGTAATTCTGACAGAAGTGTCTGTGTCTCCTCTAAAGAGCTTTTTTGATAGAATCCATCACACAGGAATTATGCCGACTAAAAAACTATCTTCTCAAAAAATTAAAGCCAAATAAATCTCAGATAGTCAGATGAGATCACATGACCGTGAGGAGAAGAAAGGAATAACTAGACCAGGTAATACTGGCAGACTTCTGTATACACACACACTAGGGGCTAGTTGCATAATGAATGAAAATATTCTTTCACAGGAGTAGCCCTTTAACGCCGCAAAAAATAAAACTACATCAAAAACAGACCCAGCCCCGCTCTACTGTTTACCCCAATCTTCAGCCCACATATCACCCCATATAATACCATTATATTGTGCAATATCCAAAGAATTCTTAATAAGTTAGACTAGTTGCCATATCCTTTTACAATTCTCACATAATACCGCTAACTACTGGTATTAATGCCAATACAGTGATCTATACATCCCCACCTAGTGGTGGCTGCGGGCCACTGGTATTTTACTATTTCACTCTTATGGTATTTCTATCAAATGTACAAAACGTTAAAGAAACATTCCTATCCATCTTACACACTTCTGGCTTATCCACAGCATTTGGCCGATAGGTGGCAGTCTCATCTGTTACCAAACCGGGAGAGCTGAGGTTCCATTTGCCAATTCAAACGATCCCGAGAATGGGGTTCCAGTGTCCCTCTCCTCCTCACCATGGGCTTACTGCACCCCCCACAAAAAGGAAGAGATTGAATGGAGCAGCGCTGGGCAAGTACAGGCAAGTACGACTGTATCCGTTATTTTAATCACAGCTGCATTTGCTGTCAAATGTAATCAAGCTGTATGCAATAAGCTCCCCCTAGTGGTAGCCGAAGGTAGCTGGAATTATATTATTAGATGTTTAGCAGCAGCAGAACTTTAAAACAATTTTTTTTCTTCGCAAATATTGGGCCCAATCCGGAATCCTTTAATAATCCGGCACTTGCTTATTAACATACATGTAACAACAGGTCATATCTACTGGCTTTGTATCACTATAAGTTAGACTTGCTCGTAGCTCTCATCTGGTTTTAATACAGGATGCTGCCACATGCATGCCAATGTGCCACTGTATCCCCCCCCCCCCCTACACCCCCCCCCCCCTCAAATGCCAATAACGCACGTTCTTAAGTACGAAGACGCCGATTCGAAGCGTGTGGGAGAAGCAACACTTGACATTTGATCTTGTGAATCAGATGATTAAACGCAGGAGTTCTGTCCAGAGCTTGCAATCAATGTACCCATTACTTGACATGCCCGGTGTCAGCGGGGACTGCGGTAAACTGCCGGCTGGCGCACCAGTAATAAAACCGCGCTGACATTTGTTTGGTGCGCGGCTCTGATTCCTCAGACTGGAATGATCTTTCCCTTGTTGTGTATTATAAAGCGCGCTCCGTGTCCCTGGGCAAACAAGCACTAATAGATTATTTGCATTAATTCCGTGTTGCCCTGAAGCGACTGCTCTTTAAGCTCGCAGAGCCCTCGCTCCACTTTGTATTAGGGAGACTACTTCAGATGCGGAGAATGATTAATCCGATGATGTCTCCGTGAACTGTGGCCGACGTCTTTATTTCCGCAATCTTTTACATAACGCCGGTCTATTTCATGTGCACCTGTCATTGTGAATTAGCATTGTGAAGACCAAACATGCTGCGCATCCCATCACAGACATACACTGGGTCAGGTCTGCCATGGGGCACTAGGAGCACAGAATCCGCCCTATCATACCCATCAGATGGTGAGCGCTATGTAGGGCCCCCGTGCAGGAATAGTTTGTGGCCCTATTGCTTTACCATAGCCGGTTTGTAGTAGTTGCCATATCCTCGTGTGTTAGGGCAGCAGAAATGCATGAAGGTTGTGAGTTCAATCCCCGCATGGTTCAGGTAGCCGTTTCAAGGTTGACTCAGCCTTCCATCCTTCGGAGGTCGGTAAAAGGAGTACCCGCTTGGTGGGGGAGGTGATAAACAAATTATTTGAAAGCTGTGGAATAAGTTGGTGCTATGCAAATAACAAGATTTAATATCATCAACCACAAACGTCTTTGGCCGCCTGCACACGGGCGGAAATCCCGCAGCGGTATTTCCCGCGGGATTTCCGCCGCTGAAAGTCTGCATAGGAGTGCATTACAATACGCACTCCTATGCAGACGGCCGCGGTTTGGCCGCGCAAAATCTCGCGCGGCAAACAAACCGCGGCATGTCCTATTTTTATGCAGGGCTCACACTCACCCGGCCGCCGGCTACGGTCTGCGCATGCGCCGGCTGCGCGGCAGCCGGCACATGAAAGAGCCAGGGCCGCCAGGCGCGGGTGAGTACGCGCTCGTCCCTGCAGGCTCTCGGGTCGGGTCCCGCGGCGAGAATTCTTGCTGCCGGATCCGACCCGCTCGTGTGCAGGCGGCCTTTCTCTTGATCATCTTTAAAATATCGCTTCCAATTGACAAGTAACTCAATCAGAGATAGAACAACTCTGTCCCCTCCAAGGCACCCCACTCCTGCAACCACAAGTCTCAGCAGGTCAGACTTAACAATTTAAAGGGGGTGGTCTCAAAATGGATAGGCGATAAATGTCTGATCGGTGGGGATCTCACTACTGAGACCCCCATTGATCCAGAGAACGGGGGTCCTGTGTTCCTCTCTCCTCCGCGAGACCCCCCCCCCCCCAGAGTGCTTTTATTAGCTATTGTATAGATAGGTAAGGGGAGACAATCCCTTTAAAAGGGGTTGTACCAGGATCACAAATTGTCCCCTATGGACAGGATAAGGCATAACTTGTTGATCGGTGTGGGTCTCACTGCTGAGACCCTCACCAATCCCGAAGACAGTGGTCTCATATCCCCATCTTCCGCACTGCAGACTAACTACACCCCCCTGCAGTGAGGAGGTAACTGAATGGAGCGCTGGTGCCACAAGTGCGTCGGCATTCCCTTCACTTGGGGGATAGCTGAGTAGCAAGCACTTAAGCATCTCCATCAGCCCCAGTGAAATGAATGGAGCGCCAACCAAGCATTCAGAGGGAGAAGCAATTCCGCACTGGCAGGCAAAGGGGTAACATGGGACCCTCATTCTCAAAATCATCGGGGGTGTCAGGAGTGAGACCCCCACGACACGACCAGCAAGTTTCCCCCTATCTTGTGGATAGAGGATAACTTGTGATGCTGGTACAACCCCTTTAAGGCTGGGTTCACATAGATCGTCCATGTTCGGCCAACTTTTCCATTTGTTTTTATTTGGATTTTACACTTTAGAAAGAAGGCAAAAAAAATGTATTTCAAATATCAAGTAGGGGGTAAAAGATAAGGCTAAAACAGGTGAGCCATAAATGGGGGCACAAGATGGGTGAGAAACAACTAGAAGGTATCATCATTGTAACAAATACACTTGTGGGGTCCGGCCAACTACTCTTATGCCAGGGACGGACACAAGCACTGCGCCGGTATCCGCAGCTGGACATAAAGGCATCATTACCGGATATACGTGAAAGAACCTAAGGGGTTGTCTCATCTGGAAAACCCTTTCCTTACATCCCTAGGGCATATGCATGTCATTGCGAGGGTCCCCCGGCTGCGGAAAGCTACCCACAGCGGGCAATTCTCTAGACCTGTCCATATATCACATACATTCGCCCTGCAGCAGCCGCGCCATTTCATATAGCTATAATTTATTGGGGCTTCTACATTACTCCCCTCTAAGATCCAGCATAACCGTCCCCCATTCTGGCGGTCACTCGTAGACGGACGGTTATTCTTTCGATGACTCCCTGCATCAGCTACTGGGGATTCCAGAAGCTGAACGCCTTGCGGGCAGCCGATCTCGACAACTCCTTATTGAAATGAGGCAGGCGTGGCGATGCCACAACCACTTTATTTCATGGAAGCAATGCCTTAAGACGTTGCAGTCAAGAACTGCAAGTCCCTGCATTCTCCGAAGGTTCATGTGGGTTTTCTCCGGGTAATTAGATTTCCTCCAGCAATACAAATGTTTGGTTTAGTAATGACCCCCGCAGAATCTCCCCCGGTGTGTGGTGAGGTAATTAGATTGTAAGCTCTATTATGGAGAGGTCTGATGTGGAAGGAATCTGTTCTGCATCTCATGTCAGCGCGATAGAAACATATAGTGAGAAATGTCACTAATCAGGAGGCGCGAGGTGACAACGGCTGCAAGAGATGAAGCCGGGACAAACCTGATGGAAGCCGCCGGCAGGAGAATTAGGCAAGAAATCTGGAAGTTTATGCTTCTAATTACAAGGAAAATGTGGCTCTCAGCTTCCTGCCGGTATGTGCCGCAGGGAACAGGCAACTAAATGAGGATGCCGCCTGGAGGAGTTGTATGGAGCCGGTGTGAGGGCTGCTGCAGACTGAAGCTATTCCCAGCCGTAGGACGCACGGGCGCGGTGACAGCAATGTGCGCTAAATTACAGCAGCGAACACTCTGCTAATGAATGAAGTGTAAGACACAGGGCTCAGCAACGGGATCTGCAGCACAGGATCTCAGCCAATAATGGCACCCCCCACCCAGGGATCCCAAGGATTTCCCCAATGATTAGACGTATAATTCCCCTAAAGCTCTCCCCCTTGGATCAGGTCAACATTTCAAAAATGTCTGTGACCACCAGTACTGTCCCAATCACAGCAATAATGATGGCTCGTGGAATCCACGGAGAATGGTGATGAGATCTACCAAAGTCCCAAGGGCTTCCTCAGCCCCGATCCTGTATCCCGCCCCCAAGGGCCCTTGGCCCCGATCCTTCATCTCGCCCCCAAGGGCCCTGGTCCTTCATCCCGCCCCCAAGGGCCCCCGGCCCCAACCCCCAACCCTTATCCTGCCCCCAAGGGCCCTCGGCCCCGATCCTTCATCTCGGCCCTGATCCTTCATCCCGCCCCCAAGGGCCCTCGGCCTTGATCCTTCCTTTCCGCCACCAAGGGCTCTCGTCTCCGATCCTTCCTTTCCGCCACCAAGGGCTCTCGTCTCCGATCCTTCCTTTCCGCCACCAAGGGCTCTCGTCTCCGATCCTTCCTTTCCGCCACCAAGGGCTCCCGGCCCCGATCCTTCATCCCGCCCCAAGGGCTCCCGGCCCCGATCCTTCATCCCGCCCCAAGGGCTCCCGGCCCCGATCCTCCATCCCGCCCCAAGGGCTCCCGGCCCCGATCCTCCATCCCGCCCCAAGGGCTCCCGGCCCCGGTCCTCCATCCCGCCCCAAGGGCTCCCGGCCCCGGTCCTCCATCCCGCCCCAAGGGCTCCCGGCCCCGATCCTTCATCCCGCCCCAAGGGCTCCCGGCCCCGATCCTCCATCCCGGCCCCGATCCTCCATCCCGCCCCAAGGGCTCCCGGCCCCGATCCTCCATCCCGCCCCAAGGGCTCCCGGCCCCGATCCTCCATCCCGCCCCAAGGGCTCCCGGCCCCGATCCTCCATCCCGCCCCAAGGGCTCCCGGCCCCGATCCTCCATCCCGGCCCCGATCCTCCATCCCGGCCCCGATCCTCCATCCCGGCCCCGATCCTCCATCCCGCCCCAAGGGCTCCCGGCCCCGATCCTCCATCCCGCCCCAAGGGCTCCCGGCCCCGATCCTCCATCCCGCCCCAAGGGCTCCCGGCCCCGATCCTCCATCCCGCCCCAAGGGCTCCCGGCCCCGATCCTCCATCCCGCCCCAAGGGCTCCCGGCCCCGATCCTCCATCCCGCCCCAAGGGCTCCCGGCCCCGATCCTTCATCCCGCCCCAAGGGCTCCCGGCCCCAATCCTTCATCCCGCGCCCCAAGGGCTCCCGGCCCCAATCCTTCATCCCGCCCCAAGGGCTCCCGGCCCCAATCCTTCATCCCGCCCCAAGGGCTTCCGGCCCCAATCCTTCATCCAGCCCCAATCCTTCATCCCGCCCCAAGGGCTCCCGGCCCCAATCCTTCATCCCGCCCCAAGGGCTCCCCTCCTGACCCTACAACCATCCTAAATGCCCATAAATCCTGCAAACGTGCAGAAACACTGCAACAATATACCCCAATGCCACAAAGAAACGGAAAATCCAGAGATCTGCATAGCAGATACAGCAAATGAGACAATGCTCACTAGCGCCCTCTACTGCCCATATCAAGTCACGATGTCATACATGCGTTGCATGGGCTTTCTTCCACCTATCTGCAGAGGGTCACACTCGTATTTGCTGCTCTATAAGAGCCCTGGGGCTGAATGCATGGAAATGAGGACACAACCGAGCTTCCTTATACAAGGAACAAAGATCAAAAGGTTTGGGAACATGAAATTGTCCGTCTCGTCCTGTAGCTGCTTTATGGCTTCCTGGCTTCGCGCCATCTACCGGGATCCCAAAATTAATTAGTGATTTAAAAAAAAAAAAAAATTGGCCGGCTAGCTCTTAATGTATTGCACAGAGGCCAACAACATAATTAGAAAAAAGGGGGAGGGGGTCCTTGTTAAATTAACTATTTACACAGTGCAGGTCTACAATTAGTACTAACACTGGATCGCTGAACGTTCCCTGCTTGTTGGACAACAAGTCCCAGCAATGGATTCAGGGTTATCAACGCCCCGCCCCATGTCACTAGCAGCCCCACATGGGTGCCTTCACATGCTGCAGGATACTACGCATCAAAATCTGCATATTTAAGGCCCCATTCACACTGTGGAATTCTGTCGCAGATTTGGACGCGGATTAGGCGCCCGTATGCTCGGCAAACTAAGCCACACTTTAGCATTCTATCGTATCCTATGCAATCCATGTTGTCGTTCTTAAGACGTGGATTTCTCCAGACGCAAGTTTTGAAACTCACTTGTCACTTCTTACGTTTTACGCTTCTGATGGCCACGCAGATTCGCTTTTGGTGCAGAATATTCCGGCTCGTGTGAAAGCAGCTTAATGGAACAATTACCGTTCACATTATTACTGGATCACGCAAATCTGATGGCTAATGGTTCGCTGCCAGCAACTGAAGTCAAGCGATGATTCACAACTCTTATCATTTGTCGTTAAACTTAGGCAGGCATAAAAATCTAACGACGATCGGCGGGTGTGAACAGGCAGTTCATCTATGAATGACTGCCTGTTTACTGTGAATGGAGGCGGCCGGCTGAAGCGATCTCTGGCCTGGTTCGCTTCCAATCGCTGAACGATTATTGGTCCTGTGTGAAAGCACAAGAGTGATACTCACTTGGATGACTGTCAGGTGTTTAACCGCCCGACTATGGTCCCATGTAAAAACACCCTATGAGGGCTGGGGTCGATTGATTCTTTTTTTTTTTTACACTGACCCGATTATTTGCAGTGTCTATAGAAGAGCATACTACTATGTCTGGTGACTATTCAGTGCAATGTACCAAAGAAGAGCATTTTACAAGACTAAGCCAGCAGGGGGCATCACAGCCTGAGAGATAACAGGAAACCATTCAGACTCTGAACACAGCTCTGGATGTGAACGGAGTATAACACTGACTGATGCACGCAGCTCCTGTTCATACCCATGTCCTACAGTCTGTGCCGTTCATGATGGCTCCCATGGGTCTGAGCAGCAGTCTTGGCTGTAATTCATGCCTCATACAGGTGCCATGCCCATGTGACACCTCTTTACAAATCAGACGTGCCATCATTTGCATGCCCTTGGAGAGATCCATGAAATCAGCAGCATGGCCTCCCCGCACAGTAAAATGACAGCGATTTGGAACAACGTTCTCAAAGCGTGTCTGACAGCGGAGGACAGTTTTCACTAGTACTGTACAATCCACTGTCCATACTTATTACATTACTATGTCTACTTTCTTCCCAAAACAGCACCACACACGTCTGTAGGTTGTGTTTGGTATTGCATAACTCCCGAAACAAAAAAAAAATAAAAAAAAAAATAAATAAATAGCCGCAGCAAAAACCGCGAGATTTCCGCCAGGAGAACCGCCGCTGAAAAACACGCGGCGGCTTTGAAGCGGCCCGGCCGGCGCTCCCATAGAGAAGAGCGCGGCCTCAGCTGGGAAAAAAAAAATGGACATGCTGCGGTTGGCAAATCCGCGCCGCAGCAGCGGCTTCTGCCGGCTTAGCCGCAGCAGATTTGCCGAGCCGTGTGGATGAGATTTCTGAGAAATCTCGTCCACATGGCTGGCTAATCCTGGTATTAGCGGCCGCATGCGGATTTGGGGCGGCGAAATTCCGCACTGAATTTCCGCGGCAAATCCGCCCCGTGTGAACCCAGCCTAAAACTCCTGCACTGTCGAACCCAAAATGGTAAAGTATATGAGATAAAGACCTCTGCTTACTGTCAGTGACTGTCACCCATCTTGACGGGGTCCTGCTTGACAAGCTACAAGGCTTGCTACATTGTATTAGAGGTCCCTTACAAGCAGGACTAGGTCAGGACTCAGAAAAGGTCAAACACAAAGTATCAGAAACTTGCAAAAAAACTTTTCTTTATACAAGAATTAAAGTTAAATGTACATAAAACTGGAAAATCTGAATAAAGCTGAAAGAGATGAGAGCCGGCGAGCCGAAACCCAGCTGCATCTGCTGAAGCAACAGGCGGCGCGCTTCCTCCGGCTCCTCAGGAGATCCTGTTTGGAGGTTAACATCTAATCCTTATTTAGAAGGCACACAGTTTAGAGGAGTAAATAAGTCATTGTTTATAGTGGATTATTAATTGGGTCAGCGCAACAAGTTTTTATTTATTTTTTTTTTACGGTTTTATCTATAAGCCCAGAAATGTTTGCATTTCATCCGCCCCCCCACCACCCCAAGTCCTACTGTGCCCTGAAAAACCGCTGAAATATTAATGTTATTTGCACATGGTGAACAGTAAGAAGCAGCAAAGTAAAGAAAAAGAAGAGCCGACAAGCGCACAGGGAAGAGCCTAACACGTTCCTAGCTGTGCCCCTCAAAAGCGGATTTTGCAGTTTGGAAGTCTGCGGGCGCCTCATCACCAACAAGACTTCAGCTGCCGGAGGAGGCTTTGATGTCAAACGTGTGTGCCCATGACAGCCCAGGGGATCGCATCACAAGCGTTCATGTAGCTCGTCTCCAAACTGCGAGCGAGATGTGAGGAGACTCTAAACCTCCGCTCGTTTAAGTGTCAGCGTCAATGCCGAGTACACACGCTGCCACGTCTGCCGTCGCTGACTACACCGTGGAATGCCGGCAATGAATCCTAAACAGGCTTCAGTGACTGACAGGGAATGGAGGCAAGGCTGGCGGTATGGAACGTCCACCGTGAATATCAAGGCTTGCGTGGCAGTTCTGTATGGGGCTGTAATACGCCCATAACAGTCTATGGATGTCGATGTAATTGCAATTTCATTTTTCTAGGGGTTACCTGAAATCATTTTCTTATCAAAAGTCCAGAAAAGCTGTTTAAACATAAAAAAAATGTTTTTTGCCATTTTATTTTTTTGCTTCCATGTATCCCCACCTTGGTATGGTGCTAATCAGTGCAGCTGAGGATGAACTCTGGATAGAATCGGTCTACTTCCCCTTCTGGCAGCTGACAACATAAGCCTTTTCAGGACAAATCGCTCCACTGTCAGAGCTACGTTATCCATGTGAAGGGCGATTATTGCTTGAATCATTGCTACATCAGGTGATAGTCGTCTCGTGTACAAATGGCCGCCGACAGGACACTGAACGCTTGGTTTTTAGCGAAGAACTAATCAACTATCAGTCTATGTAAACAGGCAGTCTTTCATCTATGAACGACTGCCTGTTTTCAGTGAATGGAAGTAGGCTGATGGAAGAAAACTCCATCCAGTTCCGCCTCCATTCACAGAAGAATTAAATCGCTTCTGTATGAAAGCACAGGAGAGACAGTTGTGGGACAGTTGAGGGACAGTTGTTGGGTATTCTGCGTCATTCTGTGAGAAGGTACCTTAGGCCTAATTACTGGTTAATTGTCTAGCTCCTCAGATTCTGTAGGATTACTTTTTGTGTATAGTTGTTTTTAATTATATGGTGGCTTATTACCTTGTATGGATATCAAATAAAGATAATGTTTCAATATTTCTAATAGGATCCAAATTTCAGTGATAGTTAGGCTCTGGACAGAATCAATCTACTTCCCCCTCTGGCAGCTGCTAATACAGCCCTTTTCAGAGCAATTACTCTGTCATCAGAGCTACATTATCCAGGGATATAGTAGGGTAAGCATACTAACTGGATACTTGTCTGGCTCTTCAAATCCTGTATTATTACTTTCACTGATAGTTGGACCCTGGACAAAATCGGTCGACTTCCCCCTCAGGCAGCAAATAAAATAGTCCCTTTTAAACTTCCTCTGCAAAATGAGTCTTCTCAGCTATACGGCAGAGGCTCTGCTCCTCTCCTGCCAAGCAGGTAGAAGGACATTTCTATTGGCTGCCCTGCAGTGAACGGAGGACCTGTGGGAAGAGTGACTGAGCATGTGTGTCCTGGAGCACTCAGCCCATCAGGAGGACTACACATTCCATACATTGAATAGGAGGCGTTGCCATATTCCAAGATCTTCTCTTTGCCATTTACTTGCTGTTAAGAAAATAATAAACTGTTCATTTTCAGAATCCATGATGCATGATGTTCTATGGTGGAAGAACCCCTTTAATTCAAGTTTAGGCTATGTTTACATCTGCGCAGGGGGTGCCATTCAGACTCTCTAGTACAAAGTTCCGGACAATTTTCTGATAAAATACCAGAGGGCATACCGAATGCCAGACGGACTCCATTAGAGTGAATAGAGTCCATCTGGCAGAATCCGGGGCCCATATGTGCTGCACCCGGCACTTCCGGTTTCTGTGTTGTTCAGCACCTATGATGCAATCACAATGGGGTCAACCAAGCCTTTCCCTATGGGGAAAAAGAAAGTCACAAGTCACCCTGCAACCCAGGTCCGCCCATGTCATGAATCACAACCATAGTTGGACAAATCACTGTCCACTTTAACAGACCTGAGGAGCCATTTGTCCTTTCATTAGTAGCCAGATTGTAAGATCAATAGAAGTCAACAAAACCCATGTCTTTTCTCCATTCAGATACTCAAAATTCCTTCTGTTTGCCCCTGGAGACAGACGGCACCTTGATGTATTACTACTTGACGTGATCGTGTGGGCACTGCCATTGTGCCCACATGCTCATCCGTGGGAAGATTGTTGCAATGCGCAGACACATTCCTGCTGCGATTGTTGGAATGGAGTAAAACGCGGATTCCCAAAGTTTACTTTCTTACCCAATTCCTGGGGGATACATACCCCAATAGTCATGATCGCTAGAATCACTGTGGGCACAGCCTGTGATGATAAAAAGCTCCTGGGGGTTACCACATGTAAAAACCCATTAGGGCAGATTGGCGGTATTTCTACGCACAGGCACAATATACTATTATACATAAAAATGGCATATATTGCAAAAAAATAAATGTTAAAAAACCTCTAGCTCTTTGAAGAAAGGGACAAAAAAAAAAAAAAAAAATTGCTCAGCAGTCAAGGGGTTCGATAAAAATGGAAACCACCAACATGTATGTACCCGGGATGGTATGAGTGGAAACCACAAAAGCGAGGCCCCATATTAATGTGCAGATGCAAAAATGTAATTGGTTACAAAAGTGAGAAAAAGGGAAAAAAAAAAAAATCTAAAAATTCTGTCTCATCCTGAAGGACTGGTGCTGAAGGGGTTAAGGAAGAAATGGCTCTTTAAATCTTTTGCATTATTCAGCCGATCAAATATAGAAACAAAACAGAATTATCTGCGAGTTTCAGAAAAGGATGAAAAGTTCGAGATCCCCAGATAACGGCATTCACAGCCGCTGCCACAGGTTGTCAGGAGCAGCCGGAGACTGCAGGCTTCACCCAGTAATTGGATAATATAACAGATGACTGAACCAGCAGATGCCGCATCCCGGTGGCATGTTGGCGTTAACCCTACTGGCACAAATCACAAGCCACTACAGAAATACGGAACGTTCGGACGAAGCGACAATCAGAGGAATCATCTCCATACAACAGGCTGTTATAGTGCACAAGAACGAGGGGGGGGGGGGGGGGCATTCTCAGATCAACATTTGTACAAAACAACTATCATTAAAAAAAAGGGATTTCCACATTGCAAGACACAATCCTGCCCACCCCCCCAACACCCGAGACCCCGCCACTTACCACCCCCCCAACACCCGAGACCCCGCCACTTACCACCCCCCCAACACCCGAGACCCCGCCACTTACCACCCCCCCAACACCCGAGACCCCGCCACTTACAGAAGTCCTCAGCTGCTAAACTTCTCATCTCTAACCATTGCAAGAAAATGCACCTCATCTCCAATATCAAACCATCACTGTAGACTGAATAAGACGCCTCAAGTCACCTGCACAAAGGACCTTAGTAGAGCAAAACCTACTGCTAATGGGGGCAGTATTATAGTAGTTATATTCTTGCACATAGGGGGCAGTATTATAGTAGTTATATTCTTGCACATAGGGGGCAGTATTATAGTAGTTATATTCTTGTCCATAGGGGGCAGTATTATAGCAGTTATATTCTTGTCCATAGGGGACAGTATTATAGCAGTTATATTCTTGTACATAGGGGACAGTATTATAGCAGTTATATTCTTGCACATAGGGGGCAGTATTATAGTAGTTATATTCTTGTACATAGGGGACAGTATTATAGTGGTTATATTCTTGTACATAGGGGGCAGTATTATAGTAGTTATATTCTTGTACATATGGGCAGTATTATAGTAGCTATGTTCTTGTACATAGGGGGCAGTATTATAGTAGTTATATTCTTGTACATAGGAGGCAGTATTATAGTAGTTATATTCTTGTACATAGGAGGCAGTATTATAGTAGTTATATTCTTGTACATAGGAGGCAGTATTATAGTAGTTATATTCTTGTACATAGGAGGCAGTATTATAGTAGTTATACTCTTGTACATAGGAGGCAGTATTATAGTAGTTATACTCTTGTACATAGGGAGCAGTATTATAGTAGTTATATTCTTGTACATAGGGGGCAGTATTATAGTAGTTATATTCTTGTACATAGGAGGCAGTATTATAGTAGTTATATTCTTGTACATAGGAGGCAGTATTATAGTAGTTATATTCTTGTACATAGGAGGCAGTATTATAGTAGTTATATTCTTGTACATAGGAGGCAGTATTATAGTAGTTATATTCTTGTACATAGGAGGCAGTATTATAGTAGTTATATTCTTGTACATAGGAGCAGTATTATAGTAGTTATATTCTTTTACATAGGGGACAGTATTATAGTAGTTATATTCTTGTACATAGAGGGCAGTATTATAGTAGTTATATTCTTGTACATAGAGGGCAGTATTATAGCAGTTATATTCTTGTACATATGGGCAGTATTATAGTAGCTATGTTCTTGTACATAGGGGGCAGTATTATAGTAGCTATGTTCTTGTACATAGGGGGCAGTATTATAGTAGCTATGTTCTTGTACATAGGGGGCAGTATTATAGTAGCTATGTTCTTGTACATAGGGGACAGTATTATAGTAGTTATATTCTTGTACATAGGGGACAGTATTATAGTAGTTATATTCTTGTCAATTGAGGCAGTATTATAGTAGTTATATTCTTGTACATAGGTAGCAGTATTATAGTAGTTATATTCTTGTACACAGGAGCAGTATTATAGTAGTTATATTCTTGTACATAGGGAGCAGTATTATAGTAGTTATATTCTTATACATATGGGCAGTATTATAGTAGCTATGTTCTTGTACATAGGGGGCAGTATTATAGTAGTTATATTCTTGTACATAGGAGGCAGTATTATAGTAGTTATATTCTTGTACATAGGAGCAGTATTATAGTAGTTATATTCTTTTACATAGGGGACAGTATTATAGTAGTTATATTCTTGTACATAGAGGGCAGTATTATAGTAGTTATATTCTTGTACATAGAGGGCAGTATTATAGTAGTTATATTCTTGTACATAGAGGGCAGTATTATAGCAGTTATATTCTTGTACATATGGGCAGTATTATAGTAGTTATATTCTTGTACATAGGGGGCAGTATTATAGTAGTTATATTCTTGTACATAGGGGGCAGTATTATAGTAGTTATATTCTTGTACATAGGGGGCAGTATTATAGTAGTTATATTCTTGTCAATGGAGGCAGTATTATAGTAGTTATATTCTTGTACATTGAGGGCAGTATTATAGTAATTATATTCTTGTACATAGGGAGCAGTATTATAGTAGTTATATTATTGTACATAGGGGGCAGTATTATAGTAGTTATATTCTTGTACATAGGAGGCAGTATTATAGTAGTTATATTCTTGTACATAGGTCGCAGTATTATAGTAGTTATATTCTTGTACACAGGAGCAGTATTATAGTAGTTATATTCTTGCACATAGCGGGCAGTATTATAGTAGTTATATTCTTGTACATAGCGGGCAGTATTATAGTAGTTATATTCCTGTACATAGGGGGCAGTATTATAGTAGTTATATTCCTGTACATAGGGGGCAGTATTATAGTAGTTATATTCTTGTACATAGAGGGCAGTATTATAGTAATTATATTCTTGCACATAGGGAGCAGTATTATAGTAGTTATATTATTGTACATAGAGGGCAGTATTATAGTAGTTATATTCTTGTACATAGTGGGCAGTATTATAGTAGATATACTCTTGTACATAGAGGGCAGTATTATAGTAGTTATATTCTTGTACATAGTGGGCAGTATTATAGTAGATATACTCTTGTACATAGTGGGCAGTATTATAGTAGTTATATTCTTGTACATAGGGGGCAGTATTATAGTATATTCTTGTACATAGGGGGCAGTATTATAGTAGCCACAGTCTTGTGTGCATGGGGCTACATTGAAAGCTATGTGAGATGACATAGTAGTTCTTGCTGATCAAATCATTCTAATCAGCTGCAGGGATATCACAAATGGGGCCATCATGTGACAACCAGCTCAAATAAGCAGAAATGTACTCAGAAAAGTTGTCACTTTTCTCCCCCCACACCCTTTATCAGCTCATACACAGTGCATCACTCAGTAGGAAGGCTTCAATGAGCACAGGACAGATTTCCTTCCAAGATAATAACGAATATGAAAAGTGTGCAAAAATAAATCCATATATTTTCAGATGAAAAGAGAACCAACCGACCACCCCACTACTTTAAAGGCTGTAGCCGCTTTGGCACCTTCCCCTTTAAGAGCTTAGACCTCTGATGCCATTTTTCCTTGATGGTGGCTTTTTTAGTGGTTGTTTCTCTTTGTTGGTCCATACAAAGTGGTGCGCGAGCCCACCAAGAGGAGGAGGAGAGGTTCTGCTGATCTGCACACAATGACTAAATGACCATACAAATGACAAAAAAAAAAAATCATGGAAATTTACTCGGGAGGTGAGTAACGAGGGCCTACTGTATTTACCATATGTGCAGGCCATGTGGATAACAATGGCAGCCATGTAGGGAGCGCCTTTGGTCAGGAGAGAACACGGCAGCCTAATAGGAATTCTTTGTTCTTCAAAAGGGTCTCCTCTCCCCTTTTGTGCTTCATTTAATTCATGGCATCTGAGCTGCTCTTGAACTTGACAGGCTCAGAGAAAAAGAATTGGGGGGATGGGAGAAAGGGGAATAAAAGAAAAGCCTTCAAACGAATTTCCTCCAAAAAAAAAAAAAATCACTTTTCAAGCATCAATCACGCTTGGCTAAAGGCACCGGACTTTCTGGAAGCCGATCCAGCCTCAAACTTCTGACCAAACCCATCTTGTCTTTTATTTTTTAAGATTACTTCTGTTTTTGGGTCTTCTGTGTCCGCTGCACTCCGGATGTGACCTCTACGACCCTCTGCTGGGTGCCAAGGTGCTTCTGTACAAATCTGAACCATTCATCAAATAAAACAGCGGAAAGCTGGAAATTCAACTATTCAGATGTCACCAGTAATTTGGGCACAAGTGTGTTAAAGGGAATCGGTCACCACCTTTATACTCTCCTCTCGGAGGGCAGCAGAATGTAGTGACCAGCCGAGTATCGTATGGACTGTTCTGGATTATCCTTCAGCAGAAAAGGATTTAAAGGGTCGAGTTTCTGACAGCTTCAAATTCAGTCAGGCAGCAAAGAAACCAGTAGGATGCTCAGAGAGGTATTACCAGTAGAAAGAGGGAGATTGTGATCCCGCTGTATAAAGCTCTGGTCAGGCCACATCTGGAATACCGAGTTCAGTTCTGGAGACCTCGACTACAGAGAGACATTGATAGAGTCCAAAAACGGGTAACAAAAATGGTGGGAGATCTCGAGAACAAAGCTTATCAGGAAAGACTTCGGCCCAATGTCTACTTGAATGCACAGATTCCACTGCGGAATCCTGCAGCAGAATCCAGCTGTCCCCGCAGAGTTATCTTACCTCTCCGGCTCCAGTGCGGATCTCCTCTGCACCGGCCGGATCTACTTTCTTTAGCACAGAGGATGCATCTGGACTTGCTGGACGCATGCGCAGTGCATTTTTTTTTTCTTTTTGACAGTGACAGCTGTGGCTGTGCTGCCGATATGACAGCTTCCAATGACTTCAATGGAAGCCGTCCCGCAGGATCCTCAGACAAAAATGGAGCATGCTGCAAATTCTTCCGCACACCAGGGGAAATTTTTTTTTTAGCACATCCGCATGCTTTAAAGGGGTTGTCCCGCAGCAGCAAGTGGGTCTATACACTTCTGTATGGCCATATTAATGCACTTTGTAATATACATTGTGCATTAATTATGAGCCATACAGAAGTTATCAAAAGTTTTTTACTTACCTGCTCCGTTGCTAGCGTCCTCGTCTCCATGGTGCCGACTAATTTTCGGCCTCCGATGGCCAAATTAGCCGCGCTTGCGCAGTCCGGGTCTTCTGCTTTCTTCAATGGAGTCTCTCGTGCAGGATGCCGGCTCCGTGTAGCTCCGCCCCGTCACGTGCCGATTCCAGCCAATCAGGAGGCTGGAATCGGCAATGGACCGCACAGAAGAGCTGCAGTCCACGGAGGAAGAAGATCCCGGCGGCCATCTTCACCGGTAAGTATAGAAGTCACCGGAGCGCGGGGATTCAGGTAAGCGCTGTGCTTTTTTTTTTTTTTAAGTCCCTGCATCGGGGTTGTCTCGCGCCGAACGGGGGGGGGGGGGGGGGGGGGTTTGAAAAAAAAAAAACCCGTTTCGGCGCGGGACAACCCCTTTAAATTGCTGTGCGGATGCTAATGCATATCTACGGATGTGGATCTCCCACACGGGAGACACGCGCGGATTTTATAATTAAAATCCGCACGTGGACATTGGGCCTTAAAGGGTCCTTCTACACGAGACGACTGCTGGGCGCAGAAGTGTCCTACAGCTGTCCCAGTGATAATTGCTCCAGTGCTTTTACACAGGAGCGATCATCGCTCAGTGAACGGAGGTGAAGCGAGTCAGGGGATCGTTCCAGCCTCTGTTGACTGTAAACACGCAGTCGTTAATAGATGAAGGTAGCCAAGTATGGGGTACAAGTCCACAGAAATCAGACCTACATTACACTCCTTTAACCGTCGATTTTTCTGCGAATGTGATGCGTTTTGGCTTTAGAAATATATTGCATCGCTGAACACGCTTTTCATGTGCATCTAAAATAAATAAAGAATGGCATGTTGCTTTAAGACCGGTAAGAGAATAACAAATTACTTCCTTTTTGCATGTTGTGATATGAGAGAATGAACATCTATGTTGCAGAGATGAGCGACGCATCCATCTGTATGCATTACAACGATCTGGATCAGTTCTTTATCTTCCCATCTAGCCAGGTTTGCCCCTTTTGAAGACGAGCATCAATATAGGTTCATGTAATATTTCTGCCTGAACATCAATTTTCCATTAAAGCACAGTCCAGCAGAAGCTTACAGTACAAGTCCGTGAGGGCCATGACACCCCCTGCATGCTGATTGTTCTAAGCCCATATATAATAAGTGCAGGACTTTTGATTTTTTTTAACCATATTACTACATACGGTATATAAAAAAAATTAAAAAAATTAAAAATAAAAATATTCTAAAAATCACCATAAAAAGGAGAAAAAAATTATATATATATATATATATATAAAATTTTTTTTTTTTTATTTATTTTTTTTTCCCCCCTTCTCTCATATATGCTAAAAAAACTTTATTTAAACAATAGGCCATTTCCTCACGACTCGTTCCCTTTAAGACAGCAAGAATAAATCTCCCCTTAGGTTTCAGTAAATGAATATTAAAAGTTTGAATTTCCATAGGTTATTGTGTCTCCCTAAATGGATTGGACGCGGAGACATAGAGTATTTGGTAATTATTTTTTCGGCTTAGCGCCTGCATGCTGCTGCCTAGTATATATGATAAGCAGGGTCAAACAGCAGAAGGAAAAGAAGAAAAAAAAGTTCATCAACCTGGGCATAATGCTGTCACTTAGGATGTTGGAGTTGACACGGCCTCTAACAACCAAACCCAAAGACGGGTCAAAATGAGAAGACCCCTGTGACCCTGCCCCCGTTTTAGCAAATGACTCGCAGGATGCATGAGGCCATCTGCTACAGGAAAATCCCAGTAGGGGTTAGTCCGGGCACAAAGGCCTCGGCGCAGGCGGACATTCAGAACAAATTCGGTTTCTAAAGGGGAGACCATGGACATTGTGTGGGGAGTGTGTGACGGGGACCAGCCACTTATTCCTGCAGCCATTCAGCAAAATGGGATCGGCGTGATGCTTCGGGTCATGTGACCGCGTTCAAAGCGCTTGTCGCTGTCAAGGAAAAAGGGTTTTATACGTTCGCTTTCATTTTACTGCTTTAATAGTGAAAATGCAAAGGTTTTTTTTAACCCATTAAACTGACACAAAGGATGGATAGATGTTACATGAAATCGGGCCAAACCAACCAGATATTAGTGTATGAGATGCCCCACAAGTAGCAGTGTTACTGTCTACTATATCGGAACCTGAAGGGCTTTCAAACCGCCTATAAGTCTACATGTGGCAGTTGCTCAATGATCTTTTTTTTTCCACTTGTGTTTAGTTTCTTCTCATTTCCAATAATTTTGTCCTTATCAGCTTTTTTGCGAATGGTGTGCTTCCAGAGATCAGCAAATCTGGACAAGTAAAGCTGCAGTGCAAAGCATGGAGGCGGCAGAGTGCAGCAGCTACTGCCTGACCGTATGAAGATTTCAAACCACATAGTTAAAGAAGTTGTGCCAAGTTATAAGTGTTATTCTCTACCCACAGAACAGGGATAAAACTTTATGATTGGTGGGGGTCCGAAGGTGTGGCATGCATGAATGGAGCAGAGATTGTGCATGTGTGCCACCGCTCCATTCTGCGTTGGAAATTGCTGAGTACAAACGCTTGGCAAATCCGGCACTCCGAGGTACATGAAGGGAGTGGTGGCCCATATGTGCATCCTCCGCTCCATTCATGCAGTAACCTTTGAGACCCCCGCTCCTAGGATCGGAAAGAGTTGCAGTGGTTGGACCCCCACTGATAATAAAAATTATCCCCTATTCTGTGGATAGAGGTAACTTTATAAATTTGGCACAACCCTTTAAGAGTGCGTTCACACATAACAGAAATGATGCGAATCTGCTGTAAAACCTGCATCCTCGGGGCGGATTTTGATTGGTATTCAGCTACTACTTATTCACAGCGAATGTGAACCTGAAACGCCGCTCCTCTCACCTCATACCGAACCTTCACCCGGTAAGCGCTAGTAGGCGCCGCTTGTCACGTGATACAGAAGACCCGCAGCATAGTGTGAACGCAGCCGTCAGATGAATTTTACAGTTATAGAAATTACTTGAGAAAAGCTTCAGTGTAAAGCATGTAGAAGGGGCAGAACAGAAGTCTGGACTACAGATATGTAGTCTATGTAATACTCCATCCATCCTATGGTGGCGCTATGGGGGAACTAAACACTTGTTGCCTGGTTCACCGACAGAACAGCTGATTACTGGAAGTCTCAGATGCAACCCCCTCCCTCTGGTTAAATTATACTCAGGGGTCTTTCTAATAAAGAAGGGATTGAGCCCTTTAAAAAAAAAAAAAGCATCCAGTTATTTCCTCCGCCGGTCATGTGACGCTCGCGCCTTTGGATGACATCAGTCTTTTATTTCTGGGTGAAAGAGATCATATTTTTAGTACGCGGCAGACTTGGCCGGTAGTCACTACTGCACTTGTTTTGACAACTTTGCCCTTGCAAAACATGGCAGCAAATCAAGACTGGAGAAGCTGCAAGATGTTCCCCGGCAGAACGTCTATTACATTGTTGCCAGTTACCATGGTGACCAGAAGCCGAAACGATCACCTGATTCCACATGGAGGAGATGCAGAGATCCTGCTCAGTTTTAGGGCCCATTCACACAAGCTTGCAGATAGTAACCCGCCGGACATCCGTGTGCATCTCTTACACGGACCAGTGCTGCGCGTTAAAAGGAGGCGCCGCAGGTTCTCTTTTGGTCTGTAGTCATGGAGCGAAACCACCCATTAAAGTCTATGAGTGTGTAAAAAAAAAAAAAACGAAGCAAACGCGCATTAGCATCCTCGTACCTTACGGCGGTTTGGTGCCTTGTCGACAGACGAAAATTGCACATGCCAGTGAGAATGAGCATTTATAGGTGACCAGGTTTACGTAACAGGACAGGGGACCCTAACAGACTTAAGGGCCCCCATACACATTAGATGGTGTAGCTGTTCAAGTGCGCCGACAGCTGGGGGAGACTCTCTAAGGTATATGGGGGCATATACGTCCATGTGCCACAGTATATGCTTGCCGCTGACACCCTGAGAACATACCATGGATTGGCTGATGACGCCTGAGTAGAGACGGTTTAAGAAGCCCCAATCTAAATCCATATATTGGTTCTGAACAGGATGGAGCGCGTCCGCAGCACCGGTGAGATACAGCATGGCAAACATGTAATAATTACAAATATGTGTAACACATTTACCAGTTTATAAACCACATATTTGGGATAAGACATTCATGTGATATGTCACAAGCTTCTGATAGGCGAGGGTCCCACCTTATGGGAGAACAAGGGTCACCAACCTTGCTCTGCTGTTCCTGTACCCCCTTCCACCCACCACAGGCTTCAAAAGACAAAGGTGCTCCACTTCATTGAGCCACCAGAGGGGTGCGGATGCGTAAATACTTAAGAAACCGGCTAGAGGACCCTCTTTCTAGGAGTCCGGTAGATATGACATATCTTCACACTGCATTTGTAGCATCCCATTTGGTGTATGCGGCAGGGAAGCTCCCAGCACTTATGTCAAATATACCCATAGGTGCCCATTCATTCCAAAGTGTCCCATTGGCCTCCATGGTTGGCACACACTATCCTACCAAGGCATTTGGACACCCATATGTAGTATGGGTCATGTCTTATTAGGATGTTGTGTCCTATGCTATACAAGATGTAGACTCTAGGAGGTGTCGGCCATAGTTTGTGATAGCAACTGTTCCCTATTGGATATATGGGTTATGCCGCTGCGCAGGGTTTGGTCAGAAGGGGGTCTTAGCACCATCTAATACAAGGCACAATGTTCCAGCCCATCTACAATGGTAGAAGGAGCGTCGTCATTGGATAGTTGATCAATGGGAGAATGTTCTATGGAGTAACAAATCACGCTACTCCATCTTCACATCAGCTGGACATACCTGGGTGTAGAGGAGCCTGAGGACCACCTTTTGCCCGTGTTGTGCCAACGAGGGTTCCGCTATGGTCTGGGGATGGTTGACATGGCATGGGTCTCAGTCCGTTGGTTGTAGTGACCAGGACCATGAACATGGAGGTATACGTTGACAGTCTAGACAATAATGTGCTGCTGACAATGTGACAATACTCTGGAAACGGTCAGCCAAACTTCCAACAAGACAACGCGCCATGTCACAGGTCTAACGCTGTTTCACGTTGCTTTGAGGATACGGATGTTCCACGATTAGACTGGCTGCACAGAGTCCCCACCTGATCTCTACTGAACATCTTTGAGAGGACCGTCGGGTCAGAAAATATGAACAGTGTTGCCAGACATTCGCAGGATGAATGGAGGGAAACACCAACTGAAGTGTATCAGACGTCATTAGAAAATAAAGTGTCCGTTGTCATTAGGGCAAGAGGAGCCCCACTATATAAATAAATACTACTTTTCAATCTGGTTCAGGTGTCCATTTACTTTTGACAGAACAGCGTACATCCGTATACCTTTTTCCCACTCTGTACAGAATAGCATAGCAAGGTACCCCCCCCCCCAAAACAAAAAAAAACAAAAAACAAACACACGCACGAAGCATAGTATGCCTTTTTTACACAACTCCCACAATGACATCTAGTAACAGCTATTGATGCATCTTTCTAAACTTCAGAAGACTCTACTGCTCCATGCAATCTATTGCTTCCTGTTATCGGCCACTACAGCGGTTGACTCGGGTGTCCTTCCATGGGATCGTTAAAAGGAAGTCTGAGAATTCCTTGCCCCGTGATCTCTACATGACGGCACATTCCTGCGATGCATACGTGTGTGATCAGTAATGCCCCGATAAAGGCTCCGGCGGCACCTCATTGTAGGACTCTGCGCATTTTCTTATTAGGAGACACAGATGCTCGGTACGATGTTTTCATCTCTGTCTCAGAAATAGATTGTGCCCAACTTAACACCTCTGTGTCTCTATCAGCCGGCGGTGTAATAAGGAGCTGTCACTCCTGGAGACGAGGACAAGGACAAGGAGACGGCAGCGAGCGGGTCACTGGGTCAAGTTCTCATTCCTCTTTAATCGCTCTGGGTATTATGTGCCAATGAGTGGTTTCTAATCTACCTTGAACTATAGGGTTAAGTGCCACCTGCAGCAAATAAGAGCCCGTGTTCGCCAACGCCAAGTGGAATTAACAAACCGGCATAAAACATCAGCAGAACTGGGTCCGAGGACAAAACCATGCAAAAGCGAATGGAAAGAGAGACGATACGAAAATCATCTAAACCATAAGCAGCCAAGGCCGGGTCGCTGCACCTCACTGGCTGCGGGCCGCTGCAGGCCGCTGGGATAGAGCTGCACCTACACTACAATGTATGAACCAAACATTAGGTAAATGGGGTGTTTTGGTCCAAATTTCTGTGCTAATTATGTCTATATAGTATGTGGAGCTCTGGATTAGAAAACCTCCGATCACATATATATATATATATATATATATATATATATATATATATATATATATATATGTGTGATCGGAGGTTTTCTAATCCAGAGCTCCACATACTATATAGACCGTCACATGATACAATGTTGACTGCCTGCAGACACCACTGGGGGAGTTTACTGCATAATGGACTATTATTGAGCACTATGTATAACCTGTATGCAGTAAGCTTCTGAGCTCCCCCTAGTGGTGAATTGGGAATTCTGCAAAAAATAAATTCTGCCATTCTACGTGTTGTTAGTCTCTTGGGATAGTTCGTTCTCCTAGATCAGATTACTGTATAGTGCTTGAAGTAAAAGGACACTTCCCAGAATGCAAATCACTAGTATAAATTCAGTGAAGACTCCAGGAATGTTAGGAGACTTTAAATCTAAAGCTTGTAGAATTGGAAATGTAACTGTAGATTGTAATATAGGATGTAACAGGATACGTAATGCATGAACATCATATCAGCAGAATAGTGAGTGCAGCTCTGGAGTATAATACAGGATGTAACTCAGGATCAGCACAGGATAAGTAATGTATGTACACAGTGACTCCACCAGCAGAATAGTGAGTGCAGCTCTGGGGTATAATACAGGATGTAACTCAGGATCAGTACAGGATAAGTAATGTAATGTATGTACACAGTGACTCCACCAGCAGAATAGTGAGTGCAGCTCTGAAGTATAATACATGATATAACTCAGGATCTGTACAGGATAAGTAATGTATGTACACAGTGACTCCACCAGCAGAATAGTGAGTGCAGCTCTGCAAAATAATACAGGATGTAACTCAGGATCAGTACAGGATAAGTAATGTAATGTATGTACACAGTGACTCCACCAGCAGAATAGTGAGTGCAGCTCTGCAAAATAATACAGGATGTAACTCAGGATCAGTACAGGATAAGTAATGTAATGTATGTACACAGTGACTCCACCAGCAGAATAGTGAGTACAGCTCTGGAGTATAATACAGGATGTAACTCAGGATAAGTAATGTATGTACACAGTGACTCCACCAGCAGAATAGTGAGTACAGCTCTGGAGTATAATACAGGATGTAACTCAGGATCAGTACAGGAGAAGTAATGTCATGTATGTACACAGTGACTCCACCAGCAGAATAGTGAGTGTAACTCTGGAGTATAAAGCAAGACGGATCTCAGGAACTGCACAGGATAAAGTAATGAAAGATTTTATATAGATTCACATTGCCTGATACTAAAGCTGTTATATGGATATTCAGGTGAGTAGATTCAGATGTCCGATACAGCTGTTTAGAAGACCCCTCCTAAACTCTGGCCCAGTGACTCTAGGAATGTGAACAAACATTGACAGGAATGATCGCTCCCCATCATTGCCAAATACAAGCATGCTCAGCCATCAGTTATACAATACAACCTTTAAAGTGCCCCCCTTGTTTTAGGACACAATTCCGTCATTGGACCATAAGGGACATATTACCTGCAGTTTTTATCTGCCATACCTCTAATTTGCCCATTTATATCCATCCAGGATGGTCAATGCAATCTTCAGGCTAGCCAATTCCCTCAGTGCATTGGTAGTGTTAGACTAATAAGGCACTATACCTGCTTTCGTTGGCCAGAGCTGCTCATATGATCAGCAGTGGCCAATCAGAAAGCAGTGTACAAAGTGCATTAGGTACTTGGAAAACGGCTGCGGCCATCTTGAAAACAGGGTCCATAATCAGAGAATCATAGAGGCAACTGCAGGTAATATACCCCCGCGCCTACTGGTCCCAGGGCAGAATATTCTTCCAGACCTGGAGGGTCGTTTTAACTCTAGGCCCATTTACACGTAACGATTATAGTTCAAAATCCGTTCAAATGAACGAATCTGAGCGATAACCATTCAGAGTGAATGCGCAGAAGAAAAAAATAGCTTCCTTGTCGTTTGCGCTCGTTTACTCTAAATTTTCAGTCAACTTAAAAAAACCTCGTTGGCTTGCTGGCTTGTTGTTCGGTGTAAATGCTCCCCATAGGAGATGAAGCGCCGAGCGAGAAGTGAGCGAGCCGGCGGCAAGTCTTTAAATGCTCTGCACAAGCGCCAAAGACCCTAGCGTGGACGTCAGCGCTCATACAGTAGTTTTTAAAGTGGTCTGCCCGAGTAAAAGCGTCATTATTAGCCATAACTCAAAAGAATCCTCTAAATCAGCTTTGAATGTAACCAGAGAAGAAAACAGAGAACTCAAAACAAAGACATTAAGAAAGCCAAAGTATTTAGAAAGTTGCTGGATGTTTTCTGTAACGAGCGCCGTGTGAATAGAAGACAACGAACGAGCGTTTAAAGAGTGTCGAAATGTGGAAACGGACTGAGAAACGATGTGACACTTCAAGAATCAAACTGGTGTACGCTTTCCATGATAAAAGAGGACAATATGAGGCGTCAGGACTGAAAGGGTGAAGTTATTGGGCTGTGCGTGATGAACTTCTGTGGGGCGTCACAGTCCATGAAGCCTTTTATCTGGAGGACTGTGGGCTCTGCAGATGCATCCAGTAATGAGAACACTCAGTGTGCGCCTCCAAATCTCCTCCCCACTGTGTTCCAGTGTAGCTAAAATAATCACCTTTGATGTTCCAGGGGGTCCACCCGTGTTAAATACATGTTGGAATAAAGGCTGCTATATTCACTCTCGGGCGGGAGGGGGAGGGGGGGGGGGGGGGGGGAGACGTATCGCTCCTCTTCATACTTTATGGCATTTAATTAGAGAGTTTTGGAAACAAACTTAAAGGTGCTGGAGGGTCATTGCCATAAAGTCACGGCATATCGCTACATCGCGCTGTTACTTTCTGATCAACGGGACTCCAACCTCTCAGACCCCCACTGATCCTGAGAATGAAGGGATCGTAGTTAGGTTTTCCCTGCACAGCGGCGCCCCATCTACCCGAAACCGCTGCCCAGCTGAATGACTCTAGTTACCTGCACAGTTCTACCATAGAGGGGGCAGCACCGTGCCAATGCTGCATGTCCTTCATTCCCAGAAGCAGTGATTCCAGTGATACAATATCCTAGCGAGAAGGCTATCGTTTTACAACTGTAGAATACCCCTTTAATAGGAAGTTACGTTAGAGAGGTTCCAGGACTTTGGTAGTCGATCCTTGGGTTCTGCCATCAATATTCGATCAGTAGGGGGGTAAGGGGGTGGACTGCCAAAGCCTTCAACAGTCAGCGGAAGCCAAGAGCCACCACTGGGTGAAGGCGGGCCCACAGACCTTCTATTGAGTCCGCCTTCAGCTAGCAGACAGCACACCGCTCAGACGACCCCCCTGCTGGCTCGTTTTAGCAGTCAATGGGGTCTCCGCACCCGAAGCGACCAAAACTTTAAACATTTCCCTATAACATGTTAAAGGTATTTAGCGAGCAGAGTGACACCAATATATAAGTGAGGGATAACCGGGCAGCAGATGTACTAGCCAGGGAACGCAGGGGGACGCGAGAGATGCAAGTATTACGTAACAGCGTGCCGGAGAGCTGCAGAGTATTTACTCCTGAAGCCTGTAGGATAGTGAGTGCAGCTCTGGAGTATAAGGGCGGCTTCACACAGACATATGCGCAATTGTGCAAGCCAACGCAAAACGTATTTGCCTCCTGCACTAATCTTTTTTGCGCACATATAGATGTAGTTTACTGTACTTTTTGTGCTTGCAAGGCATGGTTCTTCACAAACAGGATACAACTACGCCCCGATTTAGGCCAATTTTACATGCGCGAGTGCGATAGCGGGACGTGAAACTTGGTCCAATATTGCGTACGCCAAGGCGCAATGTCCCAGCGTATGGGAGGCCCTTGTGTTAAAAACGCCTCACATCACCTCAGGGAAGCAGCGACCCTCGCCCATTTTTTTCGACGGGAAAACTCACACCGCACTTGCGTGGATCTCGCTCGCTCGCTCTGCAATGCTTTGCCGGCCCATTGAAGAAAATGGGTGAGGAGTTTTTCCCGGACCGCGTTTGTAAAAAACGAAGTAAATAAATATCAATCACTCAAAAGAATAGGGTTCACATTCATGCGCCTCACAATGCACGTATTCGCTCGCCTCATAGATTTCTATGGGGACCTCTGTTGCGCACAGACGAAATGAAAACGAACCAATTGAAATCAATGGGTCCGATTCTCTGCGTACTGCAGACGCAAATCCGTCCGTTGGAAGCCGGCGGTCTAGTTGTCTTCCACATGAGAACATAATGACAAGTCACAGGATCCGGCGTGGTCTTATCCGTGGTACAATCTGCGCTTCGCATGACAACTTCTATCTCCCTGCATTTAAAGATCTGAAGGCAGTATGAACAATTCTGCACAGTGTCAGCAGGCAGCAGAACGAGTTCCATTGGTGTAACCTGGCCAGCACCAGCGCCACCAGCCGTCCGCTCCTACAGATCCACAACAATAACCTGCTTGTAGCATAAATTCCTTCCAGAATACTTCCAACACCTACTTGCCATTTACATGGCTGGAAAGGATTTCACAAGGCGTTAAGCATAACCAATGAGACACAATGCAAATGTATGCCATCCGTGCAGTCAGGACACAGCGGCCCGGGAGACGGCAGGAGGCCTGCGTACAATATCAGAGGAGCCTCAAGTGTCCCACAGATGAGAGGATGGCATACAGGACAATCTTAGGAGGGGCCGTCTCCTCTCAGAAAGCTGCCCCCCTCCCCCACCCCCATCAGTCCAGCTGTTTCTGCCCACCCGTACGTTTTCCCTGCAGCGACCTCTACAGATGAAATGGAGTAGGGCAATAACTACACGCCCCAACAAGAACAGCGCCCGCTGGAGGAGTCCCAGAGCTCCCAATCAGGTGGCCATAAGAAAGGACAATGGAAAATCTGCAATTGTGCCCCCCCCCCTACCATTTATAACACTAGTGCTATTTTATGAAGCTTGGGGGCATTGGCCTTCTTAAAGGGGCTGTACGGGAACACCACATCTCACCGCTGAGACCCCGCCAAGCTTGAAAACGGCACTCCCGTGTCCTGTCCTCCTGTCACTGCGAGGGAGGCTTCTTCCCCAGCACTGACATCACTCTAAATAGAGCAACTGTCTGGTCAGGTGTTCAAAAGGATATGCAAATTACTACCTCCCGGGGGTACTTACCTGCAATTTAATTTTTCTCAGATCTTGCTCTTTGGACACTTTAATTCATCTCCATTAGAACAGAGCTGTGATGTGCAACTACAAGTTCAGCTACATTGCCTACAGGAGTCTGAGACACACCCAGAAAAAAAAAAAAAGCGGCGTTTGAATGAGGCCCAATGCCTACGGCCGTATTTGCACTGCGGGGTCCAGAGCGAGAGTTCGCGTCCGGATCCCACAGCAAATACTCCCCATAGGACATGCTATTGAAAACGCTTTTCCATCCCCACGAGCGGAAATCAACTGCAATTTTCCGCTCATAGGGGAACCAAAAAAAAACCGCATGATGTCCTATTCTAGTGCAAGGCTCGCATGGACAGCTTCCATTGCATCATCACCGGCGTGACTCTCTGCACTGCGCATATACGGCGGCACGCCAACCGGCACATCTGCAGGGCAAAAAGAACACTTCAAGACAGGCACGTGCGGGTCAATGCCGGGGCACAGGGTCCGATTCCACTGCAAGATTTCGGCCTAAGTTGGCGCTAAAGAAATAAGATTTATTTAAGTGCTTTACCCCATATTGACCAACTCTACGACACAGGCCTTCTGAGAATAACATCTAGAAACAATAACCGGCCCGGCGCAAGGCGGCGCCTCACGTGTCTAAGAATACTACTCGCCGAGTCTTTAATAGGAAAGTCTAAGAACTCGTTACTTTCTTGACGCCATCCTCCCTTTCCTACATAAAAGTCCTTCTACCAATAAGGAACATTGATGTCCTCGTCGTGCCGAAACCCATGGAGTCTTCCATCTCCTCCTCAGTCACCCTTCTAGACGGTCATCGGGCCCAGGCCTTTGTATTACGGACCCGGTGGGCAGCCGCTCTGACCCACCAACCTCACCCAACACGGCGGGCTGGGACTCTATGAAGGAAGAGGTTGCTACAGACCGATTTACCTGCGCTATAGGTTAAGGCCGCTCTCACACGACCGTACGGAATAACGCTGTTTTTCTGTGAGCAGAGCTGCGTTTATGTGCGTTTGCCTGTATTTTTGCGCAGTAAAGCAGGCTGATGCCGCGCTTCTTTTCCCTCTCCATAGCAGCCTGCATAAAAAACATGGTATTACGTGCGCAGTTTCCTATTCACTGCGTTTTGTACGAACCCATTCATTTTAATAGGGGATTTGAGTAAAATACGCATTAAAACGCCGAAGAGGAGATTATGTGTGATTTTGCGCACGTAAAATACGCGGTGCAAAACCGCTAGTGCGAGCGGCCCTACTGAAATACAAAAAATAAAATAAAAATCACCCGTGTGAGTATGGCCTGAGACCGCTGTCACACAGGCCGGTTTGCACAGTGATTGGCGCGGCAATTAAAGCACCCGTGTGAAAGCGTCCTAAAGGTGCCTTTACACAGGACTGTCGGGCGCATAACCGCCCCAGCGACGATCCTTCTTGCACGGCCAGAGAATGGAGGAATTTGCCTGACCGCTTGTCCCGTGTAGATGGACCAGAACACTGCGAAACGTTATAGCTCTATTTTCTATAAATGTTGTCTATTGTTCCCTGTTATCAGCCACGTTAGATTCAGAAGTTGCTGATTATAATGATTTAGTCAGAAGCCCAAGTGTGAAAATATCAAAACAACGAAGATACATTTTTTAATAGAAAGGACAGGAAAAGCGCAGCGCCAGCGATGTGTCAACAAGCCTGCCGGTGGGCAGAGGACCGGGTCAAGCAGGTGCTCAGCTTCTACTAACTTCCCATTCACTGACCGCAAGCAGAGATCTTACAATTAGTAAAAAGGTATTGAAACAGTATATTAGTAAGCCAGAAAATCCTCTACAAAAACCCGCTGTGAAAAAAGTGAGGTTGTGCGAGATCAGAGGAGGCCGCGGGTTTTTCGTTCTTGCAGATAAAAGTTACAAAAGGGTCCATTCACACCTGCGCTGGAGGCGGAGTCACCGATCCAACAGCACTGCGTCATTTTATCCAGGGACATTTTGGGCAGCACGCTGAAAGGCCCTTATTACAGTCCTTAGGGTCCGTCTGGTGCCACTCAGGTACGGCATGTGCCGATCCGGCGTTTCTTTGCTGTTTTGCTCCTATAGAGGAGTCAATGAAAATCAGAGCAGAGCGAACACGGACGGTTTCACAAGATGTAGAATATGAACCTCATTCTTTTTTGAAACCACACATTGCCGAGTGCAATATGGGGGTTTCTTGGCCCGATATGGCAATCGCCCGTTTTTAAGGAATGTGAAGGAAACCATTGGAAAGCACGGGTTTCGTAATTCTGCGGTTTCACATCACACGATTTTATCATGTTAAACCGGCCTTAGCCAAAGTATCGACAAGAAAGTACGGCTCCAAAAGACACCATGTGACGGTGAATTACCACTTCTACCCTGTAGTGGGCACTGCTGGTGAAATGTATAGTCAGTATTCCTTGAGTTTTTAAAACCAGACCTGGGGGGCAGCTTTCTTTTAAAGGTGTTAGCAATGGTTTGAAAAACATGGCTGTTTTCTTCCAGCCCCAGCGCCTCCCTTGTTCATAGGGTTATGGGTGGTATTGCAGCTCAGTTTCATTGAAGATAATGGGACCTGAGTGGCAATACCAAACAACGGGCAAGGGTGGCACTTTGATTGGAAGAAAGCAGCCGTGTTTTTCTAACCTTGGAGAATCCCTTTAAAAGAGACATGTCAAAAGTATTGATCAGGTTGATCAGGAGAAGTGCCGCTTCCAGCAGGGGAAGAGTGCCCGCATAGAGGTGTATAGTGCCTTCTTCAGCCGCCGAAAGGAACCGAAAACCAGCAAGGACAGCCAGGGGGGCACAGCGCTGCAGCCCCCTCATTCTAGCAATCAGCAGCGAGGGTAGCCAAGGGGGGCACAGCGCTGCAGCCCCCTCATTCTAGCAATCAGCAGCGAGGACAGCCAAGGGGGGGGCACAGCGCTGCAGCCCCCTCATTCTAGCAATCAGCAGCGAGGACAGCCAAGGGGGGCACAGCGCTGCAACCCCCTCATTCTAGCAATCAGCAGCGAGGACAGCCAAGGGGGGCACAGCGCTGCAGCCCCCTCATTCTAGCAATCAGCAGCGAGGGTAGCCAAGGGGGGCACAGCCCTGCAACCCCCTCATTCTAGCAATCAGCAGCGAGGACAGCCAAGGGGGGCACAGCGCTGCAGCCCCCTCATTCTAGCAATCAGCAGCGAGGACAGCCAAGGGGGGCACAGCGCTGCAGCCCCCTCATTCTAGCAATCAGCAGCGAGGACCACCAAGGGGGGCACAGCGCTGCAGCCCCCTCATTCTAGCAATCAGCAGCGAGGACCACCAAGGGGGGCACAGCGCTGCAGCCCCCTCATTCTAGCATTCAGCAGCGGGACCCCCACTAATCTCGATGACATGTCAAAAGTTAGTTGAAAGTGCAGTTACTCTTTCAGACAGGTTTACTGTGTTGAGGCAAACCTTTTAATGCGACTCCATTGACTATAGGGTAAGCGGCCATTTTTGGCCATAAATCGCCCTGTACCTGCCTGTTCTTTCGGCGTGCACCACGGAGCGTACAAGGGGACCAATAACTAAGTTTTCAATTTATTTTTTATAGCTTCCCAGCAAGGAGCAGGAGAGCGCGCCATTCTTACAACGCAGAACAAGAAGAGTTTAGGGGCCGGCGAGCGTAAAGAAAAAATTCCACGCGAGCTTTGACTTCTGACAACTTCTGAACAAGCGGAATGGAAAACACGAGATATTCCCTAATTATAGCGGTGACCCCACGTCTTTCAAGAAAGGGGAACCAGAAGGAGAGGCTTCAAACCAAGACAAGCCAAGAGGAGATGAATGCGATAATGGAAGGAGCGAGACCCTCCTACTGGAGAGGAGAAGAAAGGTCTCAGCAATTACAGCGCTGCACAAATACGGTTGCTCTAGGCTGGCAGGGTGGGCTTCACGGGGCCAAAGGGACAAGCCCACCCTCACTTGTTCCAGGGTGTCTACAAGCGGCAAAACAAACAGAGCTTGGGGGGGGGTCCGACCCGCTCAGTAAACAGTGAGGGGGGCTTGGAGGAATGCACCTTCCATTCATGTTAAAAGGCCATTTTTCGCTTATAGTTCCACTTGTATCATCATCCACTGCCGATGTGTCAGTCTCCACTGGTATTCTCACATTCTATTCAGATGTGCTGAGGAGGACATTGTTGGTGCAAATTCTGCAGAATTCCGCTCCAAAACGCGTTCGCCTACCAGCGGATTTTGATGCGGTATTGCCAGCAGTATTACGCCATTTCCAATTCGGCATGGAGGCACGTGGATTTGGGTGTAAAAATTTCTGCAAGGCATATGGCGGAAATGTTCTGCTTACGTGAAAGTGCCCAAATAGCTCCGTGCGTGCAGAATGGGTGAGCGGCGGTGCTGGAAATGTATCCAGTGTCATAAGATGTATTAGTCACAGTAAATTGCACAAATTTCTCCAAGTTGATCAAATTGGCGCACAACACATTTTCTTACACCGTCTGATGGGAGAAAACGTCAAGAACGCAAAAAACACACAAGGTAGGAAGTACGGGCCGATTATATCAACACACATATTGGGACAGACGCTAGCGCATTTTGCTTAACGCCTCTCCTCCATTGTGAGAACGAGTCCAATACGAGGATCAGGTTGCGGGCGCTTCCGTGTTATTTTTGTGAAATTCCTGGGACAACATATTTGTAGGACGTTCCTCTTTGAGGGTTACAGAAGGACCCGGAGGAATCTGTAGTAAGCAGCTGGCGGGGAGCTTTGATCAGCGACACAAGGGGCAAACAAAGGAAGCGATTGTACGAGCGAGCGGCTCCGAAGATCTCTGCTCACTCGTCCACCTGACCAAGAACAGGTGACCGCATGTCGGACCCCCGCAAGACAACACGGACCACACATCAGCCACAGCGATTCTTAGCACACGCGTGAAATAAAAACGTACAAC
Source organism: Eleutherodactylus coqui (assembly GCF_035609145.1). Classification (NCBI taxonomy): domain Eukaryota; kingdom Metazoa; phylum Chordata; class Amphibia; order Anura; family Eleutherodactylidae; genus Eleutherodactylus; species Eleutherodactylus coqui. Next base: position 47,406,104 of record NC_089840.1, read on the forward strand.
ATAAAAATGTGCAATTCGCATTGTTGTAACGTAGACGCGGATAGCAGAAGCCCGACAATCGCGGATTTAGGAGTGCGTTATGGGTCGGCTTTTCTCAGAAAATTATCACACTCCCTCGTGTGAATACGGCCTAAGAGAACAGAAGGGCATGACTCTAAGGGGGGGGGGGGGGGGTAAGAGCACAAAAATTGGATCACGGAGCAAAATTCGCCCAAAAATTCACACGGAAGTTTACATGCGGAATTTAAAACCGCGGCATGTCAATTTGCGGCAGCGAATTTGTGGTACAGGTTCCACCCTTGAATTCGGCGCTGCAAGTCATTTTCTGCTTGGGTTATTTCCTCACCTTCTGGACGACATTTTCAAAATCTCGTCCACTTTGCGGTTACTGTAAATTCCGCGGCAATCCTGCTCCGTATGAACGCCACCTAATGGCGCAGCCAACGCTTTCTTGACACATCCTGGATCTTCGGATACTTTGGGATGGATGCGGCCCTGAAGTACATCGGCGATCCACTCCAATCACGGGGGTCATCAGTGTATATCTATGCAGGGGATACAAGCCCCTCTACGGAAGAGGACTTGCGATGTCGTCCAGCTCACGCTCTTGCTTTGCTCTGATTGGACTGCTGGCTGCGCCGCTCCGCTTATTGGAGGAATCTAAATATTTAATGAGATTACTTTGCAATATCCCAGATGTTAATCTGCTGCCGAGGACATTAATAAGAAGAATCCTCAGTCACGAGACGATAACTCGCTCCATTATCTGTGACTCCAAGCCTCCGATGTCTCACATGAAGGAGGCGCCCTCCAAGAAAAGGGGCTAACTTCACAGAATAAAACTAAAATTTCATCTAAAAAAAAAAAACAAAAAAATAAAAAATAAAAAACCCGCACAGGTGTTGACTCAGCGAGGATGCTGAACGACGGCGAGCGTGCGGGCAAACACCTCAGGAAACAAACGTTGTATTGTGCAAATTATTCTTAAGTGATGCCACATGCCAACCAGCTGCAGGCAAGACGGGCGGGCACAGCGCAGGCCTATCATCAAACCAACTGATGCAGCCATCAATTCATTAGAGTCCAATAAAGTCGTCGTGGGAAATAACGTGACCCAAGTACTTATCACCTGCCGCTATAATAACGACTTAAACCCCAGCCGGCGAGTCAACGAAAGAGTGGGAATACATTTTCGAGAAGCCTTCCAGCGTCTTCTCTGTCCGCAGTTCAGTAGTAATTCTGCCTTGCGCTGGAAGGCTTCTTCTGAGACGGACCGATTGATAGAGAATAGCTGCCCGTCAACCACATATAGAGGCGGCAGTTACTAGCAGAGGCTCCCTAGTAAGCAGGCTGGCAGATAGGGCATAGCTGGACTTGTTCTTGGTTCTGGCTATTGCATTAATGCGGTTGTCCCACCAAGTAAGTTATCCCGTATCCACAGGATACCCATGGTTTCCAATGGGTTCTTTCACATGAGCGATGTTTTGTAGCCCGTGCGGATGCAGCCTCAGGCCTCCTTCACATGGGTGACAGTCGCGGTGCTACAAATCGCATGTATGTGAAGCCCATGCTTTCCTATGTGTTTGTTCACACATGCGATGTTTTGTAGCATGCAACAACCCGACACACAAACCTTGCAGATCCGTCGATATGCCCACATGATTTGTAGCCCATGTTTCCCTATGGAGCCTTCCTCTCTGTTGCATCACATGAAAATGCGATTTTCGTGGGGTGCGACACAACTTTGACAGTAGGAAATCAAAACCGTAATCTAAGCCCTACCCAGAGGAGAAGAAAGAAAAAAAACATACCCGGCGCTGTCAGCCCGGCTGCATCTTCTCCCCGAGTCCCCAGCACTCATCTCTTCTGGCGGGGGATTGAAAAATCCCCGCCTCCTGGAAGCGCTGGCTGTAATTGGCTGACGCTTAGCCCATCACAGCCAGTGTTCGATGAACCAATCGCAGCCATTCAAGTGCTGGCTGTGATTGGCTAGGTGTCAGTCAATCACAGCCAGCGCTTCCAGGAGGCAGGGATTTTTCATTCCCCAGCCAGAAGAGAAGACGACAAGTGCCGGGGAACCGGGGAGAAGCTGCAGCAGAGCCCCGGACAGCGCTTCTAGATGATGCATGCTTTTTTTCCCCTCCTCTGTCTGCAGTTAAGAGTATATTTTCAGGGTAGGGCTTATATTTCTACACAACCACCCCCACCCCCCCAAAAAAAAATCCTCGCATGTAGCGCTACAAAAACAAAAATCACTGTATTGCCGCAAGAAGATGCCGCAACATCGCATGGACCAGCGATGCAATATTGTTGCAATTTTCTCATGCCGATGTCATGTCGTCTGAAGGAGGCCACATAGCCCGTGTGAAGGAGGTAAAGGTTGCGTTCCGTACTAATTCAGCTACATTTTGGTTTCTGCAGTGGGAGGTCCACGTCAAAATCTGCCTCCAAAACCGCATCAAAAGCCGGACTCTTGCTGAGAATTTTGACGCAAATCTCACCAATTCAACTAAAAAAAAAAAGGGTGAAATCAGCTGCGGATCCACATCTAAAACCAAAACAAAATGTGCACTAAATTGTGAGGATCCGGACGTGGCTTCTGGCACAGATCCACACCAAAATCCGCTACGCATGACTGTACCCCAAAGGCTGCGATCACACGGGAGATTCTACTGCAGAACTGCCTGTACAATCATGGCAGACATTCGCAGGTGTTCTGCTGCGGTGCGCACTCCGATCTAGCCCCGTCATTGGACAAAATCCGTGTACAGCATTACCAACACGTTCCACGTGGATCCCCTTGGATTTCTGCTGCAGTTTTACGGGCGGATTTTGCGCAGAAATTTCCACGGCGGGAAACATACATCAAGGCTGCGTTCACACGTGGATGCATTTTTGAAGCAAATAAGGAGCATCGGGTTTTTCAAAAATCACACGCATTTTTAAAAAAACAGCATGAGTTGTTTTTTTTTTCTGCTGCAGTTAGCAAAGGTTTCAAAAAGCAACTAAATCACATCCAAAGCACCACGTGTGAACACCTTAGAATAAGCCACTAGTGTACGATTCGTGGGGACCCATCCTCTAGAACCGAGGACCCACGACGCCCCACAGGTCCACCTCGCTCCACCTGGTAAGGCAGCGCAGACCTGAGGAGTACAGCCGAGCGCTGCCGGCCCCGGGTGACAGCTCTGCTTCCAATCGATACTCCTAACACTAAAGAGCAGTCAATGAGACATTCTGCGGGAGCGTTATGTGCGGCACCAGGTCTCAGCAGGGTTCGGTAAGTGTTGGCGGCGCGGTGAGTGCGCCCCGGCGCTCCCAGCAGTCGTCTCATAAGCGGCCTGGGAGCAAAAGATGCATGTCTGATCTCTTTACAAGCTTCATTCTGGCTTCTTATGAACCATTTGAGACCAGAAAATTGTTGCTGAGGTTTCCAGGCCGATACATTCTCTGCAACACGTTTGTCACATCCGTCTGCTGCAGGAGAGCTCGCGGCGGGGCCAGACCGGAGTACAGATATCAGTGCACTGACCTGCCCCCAGAGGGCAACGCCTGCCACTGCGGCAGGGGCTTGAGGACTGCTGGGCACGCTCATCCCCCACAGGACACAGTGACCCCATATAGGATCGGTACCAGGACCTCCTCCCCAACCAGCTGCACCCCTCTATAGACCAATTCAGTAAGGTGAGACCTGCTGCGGATCCGGGTCACAATTCACAAAATGACTTTTTCGTCCAGCGTTTCATACCAAGTCTGCGATGAAGCCCCCGAATGCCGATGCCTTCCTTGGTCACATGCTCCGGGGGTCCTGCCAAACCCACCTGTTACTCAGCAAGCTACCTCTAGCCCCCATAACCAGGAGCATTACCCAGGTCAGACCCTCCACGTGTGAACAACAATGGCATCTCTGAATGTCTACTTTTAGCGCAATTGTCAGTTTCGTTGTGTTTTTGGGGTCAGTGGCGTCTCCCCCCGGACCCCCATAGCCCCCCTCTAAGACTTTACGAACAGTTTTCGGTGAGCTGGAGGCGACCTCCTGCTTTGTAAGGAAGCTGCGCGGTAACAGCAAAGAGGCGCCAAACCGCAACGATTCCCTTTTATGAATGAACAAGGTTTAGCCATTGTGTGAGTCACGGGGGGCGGCGCAGGTAGGAGGCGCTCACCTGGACAGGTTAACCCCTCGCAGGTGGAAGCAGGCTGCGGTGCCCTGACGGCAAGACAAAAGCCACCAGTGCACGATGGCGGGCGTGAGGTACGGCGTCCTACGTGATCACAGACGCAGCGACACGCCGACATTCTTAGCAGCGTTTTACGGTACGGCCGTGCGAACCGGCTGACACACACCAGCGTGATTTTAATCAATGTGCTGCCCAAGTTTGCAGAGACCAGACTGCGCGGCGCGGACCCTCAGGAGTGCGCCAAATCATAGGTCAGGGTCTGCACACAGAACGCTTGAAACCCCCCCCCCCCCAAAAGCGGCAGCATGAAGCCTGGTGGTCCTCCCTGCGGAGGAGACTCGCCTATACAGGCCAATGACGAGCCCAAGACTACCCTGACCGCGCAGCACGGACGCGTTACGGGAATCCACCGCTAAGAAACGCAGCAAAAAGTTTATTTTTGCAAACGTGGGGAAAAAAAAAAGGATAAAAGTTTATCAGGATGGAAGAACGTGCGAACGGCGGCGAGGGAGCGCACTACAACGCTTCAGGACGTATTCTCGTCCGCGTGTTTGTGGGGGACTGATGGCGCCCCCCACTGGCTGGGGACAAGTACAGGTCTAGTATAGCGCTAACAGGCAACAGCGCCAAATACCATCCCATCCCTGGAGGGGCGGAGGAGTTATAAAGGGTTAAAAAATAAAAATCTACAATTACATCAGTTTGATTTACATTTTCATTTTAAAAAATTGTTAATTACAGAAAAAAAAAAAAACACAACAACAACAACAACCAGCGGGCGGGAGCCATAGGGGGGAGCCACAGGGGGGGGCCGCGGACTGCGGGCTCGGCGGCGGGCGGACTACAGGTCGCAGCGGGGCCGGCAGCACATGGGCCGCTCCGGAGATAAACAGTGCGGGCGGAGCGGCGGCGATTACTAAACATGAGGCGCCATTACAATAATGTCCTCCTCCCCGCCGCACCCGGCATGTTTATTCATAGCAGGCCGCCCAGCCGGGAGAGCAGCCGCCCCTTAACCCTCCGCCTGCCGCACCGGCCCCCCATTAACCCTCCGCCTGCCGCACCGGCCCCCCCATTAACCCTCCGCCTGCCGGTGCTGGCCTCCTGCCAGCACTGCACCAGGCTTATTAACCCTCTGTCTGCTGCAACCCTCACTCCTTCACTATTAACCCTCCACCTGCCGCGGCCTCCTGCATACCGGCTGCTGCCACCTTCACTCACTGCTCTTTTGACCACTATTAACCCTCTGCATCCCTTACAATCCACTCTCTGCCTGCTGCAACCAACTGCTGCTCTGTGATTAACCCTTTCCTCACTGCAACAACCCCTGAACCTTCCATTATTAACCCTCTGCTTGCCACTGCAACCCTGGCCCACTATGAAATTCTGCAGCAACGCCTAACCATTAACCTGCTGCAACCCTGGCTGTACCCATTATGGCCCTCCTGCAACACCTGCTACCTAATCCACTAGCCTGCTGCTACCCCTATTAACCCTTTGCTGCTGCTGCAGCCGCTGCCCCCCCCCTATTAACCCTTTGCTGCTGCAGCCGCTGCCCCCCCTATTAACCCTTTGCTGCTGCTGCAGCCGCTGCCCCCCCCCATTAACCCTTTGCTGCTGCTGCAGCCGCTGCTCCCCCTATTAACCCTTTGCTGCTGCTGCTGCAGCCGCTGCCCCCCTATTAACCCTTTGCTGCTGCTGCTGCAGCCGCTGCTCCCCCTATTAACCCTTTGCTGCTGCTGCTGCTGCTGCTGCAGCCGCTGCTCCCCCTATTAACCCTTTGCTGCTGCTGCTGCTGCAGCCGCTGCTCCCCCTATTAACCCTTTGCTGCTGCTGCTGCTGCAGCCGCTGCTCCCCCTATTAACCCTTTGCTGCTGCTGCTGCTGCAGCCGCTGCTCCCCCTATTAACCCTTTGCTGCTGCTGCTGCTGCAGCCGCTGCTCCCCCTATTAACCCTTTGCTGCTGCTGCAGTCGCTGCTCCCCCTATTAACCCTTTGCTGCTGCTGCAGCCGCTGCTCCCCCTATTAACCCTTTGCTGCTGCTGCTGCAGCCGCTGCTCCCCCTATTAACCCTTTGCTGCTGCTGCTGCAGCCGCTGCCCCCCCCCCCTATTAACCCTTTGCTGCTGCTGCAGTCGCTGCTCCCCCTATTAACCCTTTGCTGCTGCTGCAGCCGCTGCTCCCCCTATTAACCCTTTGCTGCTGCTGTTGCAGCCGCTGCTCCCCCTATTAACCCTTTGCTGCTGCTGCTGCAGCCGCTGCTCCCCCTATTAACCCTTTGCTGCTGCTGCTGCAGCCGCTGCTCCCCCTATTAACCCTTTGCTGCTGCTGCTGCAGCCGCTGCCCCCCCTATTAACCCTCTGCTGCTGCAGCCGCTGCCCTCCCCTTAAACCATCTGCTGCTGCAGCCTCTGCTCCCCCTATTAACCCTGTCTGCTGCTGCAGCCTCTGCTCCTCCTATTAACCCTCTGTCTGCTTCCGTAGCCTCCGCTCCCCTGTCTCCTTCCCCCCTATTATATCACATCTGCACTGTCAGTACCCCAGTAATCATTAACCAGCTGTTACCCAGCATTATGCACCTGTACATTGAGGCTCCTTCACGGTCAGCAACTGCTTGACCCTCAGTGGCCTATTAACTATATGACTGCCACAACCCTGAAACAGTATTATCACCCCACCAGACATCAGCGGCGATAACTCACTGCAAATGCTGGAGAAAGGGAAAAAAAAAAACAAAAAAACCCCTTCTTTCTTTGGATCCATTTACAGCCGAGGCTAGAACTCCTGACTATTTCATTAGCATTCGGTTGTATCAGGAACCTCTTCACCCCCTCCTATATAGTGGAGTCATTGGAAGCCTCTAGTAAGAGGTGCTGGACCAAGCCTAACCTGGCACTGCTAAAACCATGGAGCGCCCAACACGGCTGCCGAAGGACGAGTCTGCACCCAGCGGCCTCATGGCTGCACAACCAGAGCTCAACGGGGACAAGTCCCACCTTCCGAAAACCTGCTGAACCCAAGTCCTGCAGCTATAGTAGACGGCCATATTACGGCGCCTGCGGCGGCCGCTGGGTCTCCTCGCCATCATACAGACGGAAGATACATTGCCAACAACATTGACGCTAGAAAGAAAAAAGTTGAACGCGATTTGCCGTCCATCGGTCGCTGGGGCGCGGCGGTCAGACCCAACGATTCACTGTCAACGCGTCTAACCGATAATTGTCTAAAAGGGCCAAAATGGCCGGACATCCCTCTCACCCCTGCGAGTGCAGCGAGTTTTGGGAGAACGCATCTCTGTACACGCTATTGTCATACGTGTAATAAACATGCAGCGCTCTCACATGCAAGTGGGATTTTTTTTAATTTTTTTTTTAAACACAGTTGTGGCCTGAATGGGCGATATCGCCCCAAATATAGGAGACGGGCGATCTGTTGTGATTTCTGACTGTTCGAGAGAAGAAAATAATAAAATAAAACCGCCCGTGTGCAAACATAACAGGCGGGGGTCATCCATACTGCAGTCAGAGCGAACTGGTGCGCAAGAAAACCACCCATGTAAATACGTCCCGCGTCCATATGGGGGGAAATCGGAGGCAGATTTTTGCAGATCTGTGTCAAAGTACACATTCTAACGCAGAATTCACGCCCTCATGTGAAGAAGTGGAATCCGCTGCCGCCAATTGTCACCGTGGATTTACGTTCCACTTGAAAATCTCATTCCAATTACTCCTGCTGCTAGTTTTCGGTGCGGACAGCGCACACGGACAACCTGCGGCAAACCTGTCCCGTGTGAACATACCCCGAGAGGGTGCAGCGCATCCAGGGGACAACATGGGAGACATTATACATCTACCAGTAAGGAGCGGCAGGAAACACCATGTTGTATCGTCACCCGTGTCTGCAGAGGTGCAGATCACACGCTCAGGGCGTAGAGTATACATACACATATATCTCCCCCTATAGGTAATATACAATGAGCCAAGGACATATCTGCCTGTATAAACAGGCTGAACGAGCGAACTCTGATGTCACTCAAACGATAAACCTGCAGGTTTAAAGAGACCCTTTTGGACCAAAAATCACATTATATACACACAGCTACACCCCCCTGTAGGCAATAGGTTCTCCCTCATTGCAGTGTATTATAGATATATACCCAGCTACACCCCCGATAGGTAATAGGTTCCCCATATTGCAGTGTATTATACATATACACCCCCTATAGGTAATAGGTTCCCCATATTGCAGTGTATTATACATATACACCCCCTATAGGTAATAGGTTCCCCATATTGCAGTGTATTATACATATACACCCCCTATAGGTAATAGGTTCCCCCCTCATTGCTATGTATTATACATATACACCCCCCTAA